>NC_064921.1:190892541-191195571 GCF_023897955.1 Schistocerca gregaria
GGTAAAACAAGCACATGCATAGAGGCATGTAAATGAATCAATTATATTTTCTAAGTGAATGACACGCAAAAGGATTGCAGCAGCATAAGCGCTCACATATAAATGTTTCTTGTTTAGTACGATAATTTTTATAATGTCCAGATTATTTAAATGCTGATTTTTGTGTTTCTGTATAAAATCTTATCCAAAATACCGACCTCTGATAATCGTTCAAACATCTTATTCCAACATCAGCTCGCAGAGGTTTTCTTGTACTGTCCGGGCGAAGCAACTCATATGAAAATCATGTAGGTTCGCGAAGAGATCAGTTAAATTTTGCTTGTTGAAGCCAATTAAGAGTCAAGCCACTTGTTTAGCATGCACTTGAGTTTGTTGTCTTTGTAACGTGCGATTACTTAGTCATCACCCGTATATTTTTAAGCTAATAGTATTCCGCATGGAAAAGGAAGCAGTCTCTCTGTCTGGAGTCTGTCCTCAATTTAAATAACACAATAAACACAAGTTAATGGACACATAAATGAAAAGACTGATAAAAAGAGACGTGTTCTCAAGGAGGAAGTCACTTAGTTTTTCTTTGAGACAATTAAAAAATGTAATAAGAATTTGACGGTAAAGAATAAATAAAACTGGTAGCTGAGTTTATAAGAGGAGATTGAAAAACAATCTTAAGTGAAAGGCGTAAATTTTAACTAGTAGGCAAGAGAGAGCCATAAAGAAAATGATCGGCAGCAGTTCTGAACCTGACGTGACCGAATTTATACGGAAATATAAGAAAACTATGTGAATATTATTAGTCAAGGTATCTTATTATCCCTCTGTGAAATTGTTATTTTTGCAAAGAGAAAGTGAGATGAAGGACCATGTTTAGCTGACGAACGCCTATCAAAGTGAATGAGAAAATTTGTGTGTCGAAAAGCGAGTATGTGTCCCGCCTCTTTATACCACACTTCGTGTGCATCAGTTTTATTTTTAACGTGTGCAACGGTCAGTGAATAAGTAACTTTCGCCAGTAGCCCTCGCAAGCCAGCAAAATAACTTCTTTTCACTTACCTGTGAGGACTTTACGACAGTCGACAAGTGCTACGACGAAATGGCTTCGTGCAGGCTTCCTCGGTGAAGCAACGGCAGCAATCCTCAAACAACGTCCTTTAAAGGCAGCACGTTACAGGCGGACAATACAACACACACCCAACCTATGATTGCGAGCGCGATACTGGCCGGTGTTGGTCTGTCAACATTGCCGAGCAGCGGCGTATGAGGAAATAATGTATCTTTGAAACTTTAATAGCCGGGTCCGCGTTGCTCGCTCCGACAATAATTGAGACTTCATACAACTTTGAAGGACATTGTTCTATACGTACATAGCAAACATCATATTTTAGTACTGAAAGAGAACGATTTGTATTAAGCAAGGAATAAAATGGTCACGACTAGAATAAATTTCGGTCACAGTCAGAACGAGATTGATATTTGCCTATA
Source organism: Schistocerca gregaria (assembly GCF_023897955.1). Taxonomy (NCBI): domain Eukaryota; kingdom Metazoa; phylum Arthropoda; class Insecta; order Orthoptera; family Acrididae; genus Schistocerca; species Schistocerca gregaria. The sequence goes on from NC_064921.1 coordinate 190,894,021, forward strand.
TTTGCCTTAACCGCCGTCATAAACTAGAGCAGAAATCAGTGCGAAAAGAAAGAAAGATAGAAATTATCCTTAGTCATCCAGAACCCATTGTAAATAAACCGATTAGTTTTAGTAATACTAATGCAGAGTATCCTCTATTTATGTCCCATATTCCATGATTTGACGGAGAAATGCATATTCCATTCAGTGAAGTGGCAGCAAAGGGACTCCGTGAGCTATTCTTGACAAACAATTCGACGGCACAGTGCGATCCACAAAGCAATGTACAACATGTCTAAAATAAGAAAGAATATTACCATGAAATAAACACGAGCCTATCGAGCTTGTAGAGACATTGAAAATTTCATAGTTTATAAGCATTTTAGGATTATATAGGTACTTCTATGTATTTTTTTCTCTCTGCGACAATGCCTGTCATCTCGACTTAATGTATATAGCTCTTTAGTGTGAATAGTAATACTTTCTATGTTGTTGTAGATGTTAAGAAACCCTGTGACCAAAACACAGATGCAGATGAACTGCACAAAGACAGTTTTTACTAATGGTCTTAACAATGAATTTTTTCTCTATTGTGGTAACTTTATGAAACGTCAAGTGTATAGTACTATATGACTACTCAATTTCAGCAATAGATATGTATTGAAAGCCACCAATATTACGAGTGACATGAGGACGGAAGTAATACCTCCGGTATTCCTCCCCTCCTCATGAGATGCTGTGTAAGTACCTGTTTCGATAGCTTAAATAAACGTACATTCGATGATCTAACCGTGCAGGCTCATAAAATCTATACAATGTATGTAAAAATTTCTTAGATCGTCGCTGAGCAGCGAGCACCAGATATTTCAAAGAATATCTTACACGCCTCGGCGCAGAATACGAGTTCTTCATAAATTGTATTGATAACGATATTTTGTGTTTCTTATTTTTTGACAGCTGAAGAATTGTAATCCTCTTCTGTTACCACAGTCCTTATATATTAAAGACGCCGGACGCGTATGTGGCGTGGTCCGCAATCACTAATTAATTATTATGAGAGTTATTATGAAATATTACTGTTGTTCTGTGTTATGTAAGAATTTATGTATGCATCTAAGATGAAATATCGAACATGTTAAAGGACTTTATTTAAAGAAACAGCCAGCAAGATAGAAAATTGAAATTGTACGGAGCCTATTGTTAGCAATACTGACTTAATTAATTAAATTAGTTATTGTGCTCTCAAATGCTGTAGTGCCGGCTTATTACTTAAAGTATTTCTATGCTATCCATCTCCTATTAATGGCAACAAAAATAACCGTGTTTTTGTAGTCTTCATACAGCTACCAGGGACCGACTGCATGTCGGCAAACATCGTAGTTAAGGCAGAAGGCGCATTGCCATTTACCTTCTTTGTGATTTAAATCCAATTTCTTTTAACGTGTGGTGTAGTATAACAAAGAAAATTTCCAGCTTTGTATGGTCCCTTAGGTTTCTCTGTTCGTAGTTGTTATGTCTCATATCTGATCGTGATCGAACATGATCATAACACAAATAAATGAAGTGGCAATGCGAACTCTGTTCTTAATCTCGAGAACGCTACGCCTTCTGCAAACAATTTCAGGTGACATATAAACTATCACATACAGTACTTAAGTTATTGAAAAGTTTTTGTTCTTCCTGCCAAGATGTGGTGCAAAACTCACAACAGATATCTGAATCTTCACAAGAGAATAACAATTTAATCAAAATATAAATATTTTATTAACACCACAAGTTGCAGGTGAATGTTGGCACGTATAGCGCCATCTACATTTTTTTGTGTAAGGAAAGATTATGAAACGGATTTGTCATTCAAGAATCACATTTGGATGTTGGTTGTCTGTGAGAAGATTACGTTATGCCTCACGCAAGAAGAAGAAACGTCTAACAGCACACGTCGAAATCCGACAGCGGCAGGATCGTGTCCTATCGAGGAAGCGGTTCATCATTCCGCAGTATAGCTGCTCACGTTCGTCGAGATCCCGTAATTGTCATGACAATATGGAGTCTATCAAAAAACTAAACACCCGCCTCGATTGCGAAAAATGCACCTAGTGTTAACCCAGGTTTCGGCGTAGATAACAGCACCTTCTTCAGAACAACAATAAAACCCACAAGTGCCTAGGAAGAGTTTTGTCAATGATTAAAAAAACGCCATAGTTATAATGGCCATAATGTGGGTCATGTCCCATCGATCATAGGCCGGTGTGAGGTGGGGCGTACACTATTAAGTTAAGTAGTGGTTCTGACTTTGTACATATGTACTGTTTGTGTCCCCTTTTCTTTTTCGTTTATAAATGTATAGCTATGGTTTTCTTTTAATCATTGACAAAGGTCTTCTTAGGCACTTGTGGGTTTTATTGTTGTTCTGAAGAAGGTGTAGTTATCTACGCCGAAACCTAGGTTAACACTAGGTGTTTTTTTCGCAATCGAGGCGGCTGTTTAGTTTTGTAATATATTGACCAACGATTGCTGAAGCGCTGCGATGTTGAAGGTGCTTCAATATGGACTCAGGAGGGCCGTGCTTAGTGCCGTGCAGGATCTCAACGGTCTCACGCGACGAGCGCCTGAGAGGGCAGACATACTGTTCGCTGTGCCGTGCAGAACAGTACAGCCGCGTCTCGTACATTGTGTTGAGAAAAATGGCTTGTTTGCAGCAAGACAAGCATCCACATGGGTATTATACCAATGCGTGAAGCACCGCTGGCTGTCGACACTGTTGCTGATTCCCTTAATGCGGAAACGGATCTACAATGCCGTGAACAAAATGAAAGGACAAGGTCATTTTATTGACAAATGAGGTTACATGTAGTTCATAATTGTAGAAGTATATGGTTACAAATTCAGACTAAATAAAACAGACATGTCATAGTAAGGAGTGTCCAAATAGTGTATCAATACACAGTGTAGCATCCACTGGTGGCAAATCATGCATGGATTCTCGAATGCAAACCATCATAGAGGTGACGCCAAATAGCGTCCTGCGATAGGTTGTCCCTAGGGTTTTCCGCCTTTTTTTGCAGTTCACCAATTGTCCTCGTGGCACCTCGAAAACGCTTAAGTTCCCGCTTCATATCCCATGCGTGTTCAATTGGCGAGAGATTTGGCGATCTTGGACGCAACGGTAGTTGTACACCACAAAGAGCATGCTGCATATGGGGATGTGAACTGTCCTGCTAAAAAGAAGTGTATCATCTTCCTGTCGAAGAAAAGGCAGTAGCACGGGATAGCAGCTTGTCCGTTGAAGTGGGCACTGATTACCTTACCCTAAAGAGGTACCAAATGTGACAGTGAGTGGCGACGATTTTGTTGACCCCACTCTTACAAAGAGGTGCCAGGCTGCGGGCCCTATCTCAGTATTATTGACATTACTTATGGCGTCCGGAGCCCTCCAAAGATAGGCAGCTTGCTACATGGCCCACCACAACATAAAGCTTGGGATAGGACCTGTGTGTCGTAGGCGTATGCACTGTGGAATAAGTAGCTCACCAGATCTGCGCCATACACGTAAGAGTCAATCATTCGCACATAGACTGAACACACACTCATCACTGAAGACAGCAGAGTACCATTTTACTCCAGAGTAGCTCTGCTCGGTAGTGGCGTGATGTCTGTGGTGGCTTGGTCTGAGGCACACGTGATGTTAATCTTGCTGCAAGCAGAGGCCTGCTAATGGCGCCTGATGACACAGCAGGTGCCGTGATTTCCTCCCTGGATGATATTCAGTAGTCCAACGTCCTTGCCGCAGTGGTAAAAACGGTTCTCGTCAGATCACCGAAGTTAAGCAATGTCAGGCTTGGCAGGTTCTCTGTCCGGGTCTGCCGAGTGCTGTTCGCAAGCGGAGTGCGCTCAGTCCTTGTGATGGTAATTGAGGAGCTACTTGATTCATAAGTAGCGGCACCAATAACGAAAACTGACAACGCTCTGGAGAGCAGTGTGCTGACCACATGCCCCTCTTTATCCGGATCCGGTGACGCCTCAGGGCCGAGGATGACACGGCGACCGGTCGGTACCGTTGGGCCTTCAAAGCCTGTACGGACAGGTCATAATCACGTTGGGGAAAAAATAAGTTGGTCGCCATAGTTTTTTTAAGCTAGTGGTGGAGGCAGTGCCAGCGGGAAAGAAAGACAAAAGGAGACAGTTGATGGGTGAGAGAGGAGGCAATGGTCGTGGGATTACTGATTCAATGGGAGAAAAAGATGACAGTGGGAAAGAGATGTATATAGAGAGTAGCAGTGAGAGGGAAAAGCTGTGTATGAGGATTTAGAACGGTCTGTCTTAAAAGAGAGAGCATATGTTGGCATGCCAAAATATGTGGTGAGGATGATAGAATGATGACTGAGGCAGCTGATACCCCTCTTTTCTATCAGAATCTGCGTTTTTGTGATCCAACAGGATCATTTTTCCACTGATTTCTATTATCCGCGAACTGTGGCAGACACAACGGCAATGACACATCTCCGAGGTCGTAATATTCTTTTGTCATAGGAAAAGTTCCAGTTTCTTAAATTTAGTATTGCACTTAATCGTTTTACTGAGCCATTGTATTAATACAGTAAGTTGCGGTGGCATTGCTACCTGACGCGCTAGGACGTCAAAGAATATCGAATATGAGCCTATGACAAACCACAAATTAGTGATTTATGCTTGACCATTCTTTTTACTGACTTTTTAAATTCATTTTTCTCTTCATGAGGTAAGACCACAACAGTATTTCCAGAACGAGATTTTCACTCTGCAGCGGAGTGTGCGCTGATATGAAACTTCCTGGCAGATTAAAACTGTGTGCCGGAACGAGACTCGAACTCGGACCTTTGCCTTTCGCGGGCAAGTGCTCTACCGTCTTAGCTACCCAAGCACGACCCACAGCTTTACTTCTGCCAGATTGGAAGGTAGGAGACGAGGTGCTGGCAGAAGTAAAGCTGTAGTGAGGGGGCGTGAGTCGTGCTTGGGTAGCTCTGTTGGTATAGCACTTGCCTGCGAAAGGCATCCCGAGTTCGAGTCTCGGTCCGACACACGTTTTTAATCTGCCAGGAAATTTCACAACAGTATTATTACCATATTTACCTGGCACATTTTATAAGCACAGGTCCACTACATTACTAAATAAATACTAGATGGGAAAACTGAAAGTGTTCAGTAAATGTACCACAAAGCCAACTAACTATTTGTACAGTCTTAGGGAAATTAAAGTACTAAACACACACAATGATTCTCCACGTCATAGTTGCCAGTAGTATTGTCTCTTATTGCGACTACTTAGTAACAAACAAAATTTTTGCAAAAATCCTAAATGCCTCGTGCTCCACAGCTTTTAAATATTTGTGCAATACCGAAATTTCGTCGGCAATATATAAACATAACAATTTCGAAATCTGTAAAATACGAGGGCAAACGACTCATGTCTACAGAAAAACAGTGCTCTAAATGTATATACATACAGGGGATTGACCCCATCTATCATCTATCTTTTAAACATATAGCCATAGAGTCAAATAAATTAGCTCTACGATATTAACTTGTATTACACCATTTATCGATATTTCTCAACACATAAGGCGGCTATAAGCAGTATAATAATTATAATCAGACCATTGTGGAACTTTATTACGAAAAGTCACCTTTTCTCCGTTGGTCTCTTTCGATTTACGTCGTGGTAGTAACAATCATTCACAGTCGCTAGTGGTATATCTATGAGCATTCAAGCACTTACCGCTGCTAGTCGCACTGCAGTCACCGAAAAATTCAAGATGATTCTGGCGGAAATTTAAAAATTCAAGATGAGGCAGTGGCGGAAAATTTAAAAATCCAATTGGACGTAACTAGCCCAGTTGTACTTTGTGCCACCTCCTCCTCCCACTCCCCTCCTTTTCTCAGGCCTTATCTCTCTTCAGTGACAGAGTAATATTTTACCAATCATTAAAACAAAACAGCCAGTTAAATCCCAGTAATTTTCAGGCTATTATAACAAAACAGCCAGTCACAATTTAGCCCCAAAGCAGCCATCTTGGTCATGCTCAGAAGTTGCATCCAAATGATTTGAATATTTTTGGTGTCGAGTGAAAAAGTATTTATCTACAAAACTACCGAAGGGTGCATCTTGCAGTACTTTCACATGCAAAATACGTCAGCCCACACACACACACACACACACACACACACACACACACACACACACACACACACACACACGCCATAAACTTGCAGGTTAAGCAGCACTAGTAATTGTGGAAAGTTCAGCCTCTTTGCTATACAAAACGTAAGGCACAACGGTCCCACAAAATAAATTTTTCCTAATCTATATTGTTGTATGATGCTTGTTAAGTTAAAAAAATGGTTCTGAGCACTATGGAACTTAATATCTGAGGTCATCAGTCCCCTAGAACTTAGAACTACTTAAAGCTAACTAACATAAGGACAACACACACATCCATGCACGAGGCAGGATTCGAACCTGCGACCGTAGCGATCGCTCGGTTCCAGACTGAAGCGCCTAAAACCTCTCGGCCACTCGGGCCGGCGCTTGTTAAGTGTCATCCGATAATACACAGTCTAAAATGTCTGTAAAAATACGTTAGCAATACAAAAAAAGGTAATGTTTAAATTAAGAGTCACAATGTTGTTTACCCCCCCCCCCCCCCCAAACAAACACACACACACACACACACACACACACACACACACACACACACTTACACAAACGTCCAGTCATTGCCTAAAACATGATTGTGATATCTCAAATTAAGTGCTCCAGTGCTATTTTGATGCCAATATAGTTACAAATAACACGCTAATCATACAGTTGATATTTCATGTTGGGTCTAAATGAGCCAACATAGCAATAGTATGCTGAGCAAGGTTATAGCTATAGAAAACACATGTTGGCTAAAATACTATGCTAAGCAGGTAAGAACACAAACAAAAAGGTAGTCTGAATAAATCCCAGCTGCTGAAAGAATGTAATTAATTTCATTTTTTAGGCCTACACACAGTATAAGGCACAAGGGCACTCAGATTACATATTTCCACACATAAATTGCTCTGGAATATCTGTCAAGTATTGCAGTGGTATTTCCATGTTTTTTTAGCAACAGTTCACACTAGCTGGGAAGAAGGTAAATGCATCATGTTCTACGCTAGAAAAATATAATACATTATATTAACTGTCAATTACTATAAAATGCAGACCTAAGCTGGCGTTGTTACTGTGACGTTCGGCCTTATCAGCAGACGATGTCAAACTTTCGTACTTCAAGATAAAGTTAACAACCGAGAAAGGAGTCGCTATAATCTTTTGGAGGCATAATAACCCTCGTTTCGTATCTACACGAATATGTATTATTACAGTTCAGTGAACTATTTCATCGAAGTGTAATGAAGCTTGAAGCTTACACGATGTGACAGCAGAAACTGACAACGTTATGAACTGCAACATGAATTGCGAGGGGTCACTATAATGCTTGTCTGACTTTGATGTTGATATCGAAACGAGTTTTTGACGAATTTAGAAATGAAAATAAATTTACTTTGGTGATCTGTAATTCTCGTAAATAAGTGAAGTTTAAGCTCTAAGTTATGTAAGCAATAGTTTTCATGTGTTTCCCAATGTTACAGAAGCAATTTTTATATATTTCAATGAATTCAGTGCCTGGTTCAAACATCGAACTACATCATTTCTGCTTGAAAATGCAAGCGAATCGTCAGTAAATAACTGCCCCAGTGAACTGTTGCCACATTGACCTCCATTCGGTTGCTGCTTTTCGCGAACTGCGACTGCGCAGTTGAGTCTTTACAGACGATACACCTTACAACAGATCTGCCACCCTGAATATCACCACTACTGAAATATTTAACAAAGTTACACGTTCTTCAACCCTCATTGTGGATTTCGGCATCTTGGATGCAGAAAAAAGCAGAACATAGTGCGTCACACAACATACACTCGCTACTTGATGCAAATTTTTTTCATCCAAACAACTCCTGCTTGTGGAATGGACAAGAGACAGCGCCCTCCAATTAGCGTGGCCGCTACAGCTGTTGGAACGGACATATTTACCGCAACAATATTTTTCATCATTTCTAAATTTGTTCGCGTAAACAACAGAAAAGGGTAAACTTCATCTTCATTAGCGTTTCATCGATTTCTTTTGTATATCTTATTTCGGTTTCTTATTTGGATTTCTTATTCCAGATTATGTGACCAAATTACGTTCGCTTTTTCATCAGACGTAGTCAAAATATTCCTTCAGAAAATATACTACTTCGTTGGAACAGTTTTCCAGCAGAAATAAATTGCTAGATAGATAAGAATATCCCTGGGTATCTTTCACCTCTGGGAATTAAAGTGAGTTAGAAGAGGACGACGGCGATGAGGAAACAGCCTTTCGGCTTACGAGTATCGCATAGGATGTCAAATGAGGCTAAAAACTCCAATAGGGATTTATCAGCATTTCGAATGAAGATGCTAAAAAGTACCCCAGTATCCCCAACCTCAACAACATGAAAAGTCATTCGAAGTATCTGAAGGAAAAGTGTCACGTGCTTATACGATACAGTCAAGAAGAAACAACTCGTGGAATAATTTAAATGAAACGTAAACGTCTGTCAATAAACTGTCGCTGATTTTTTTACAGCTTGTTATCGATTATGAAAATAGTTATTTTCGGACTGAAAAAGCTAAATTTCGGAACAATTTTTCTGTATCACAGCTAACTTGAGGTCCAATGGAACATATCTGTCTCTCTATCAATATAGAAGCAAAATTCTGGGCAAACTTTTGAATATGAATCTTTCATTAAAAACTCATTCAGATCAAAGCCCAAACAGTCCACAGTTTTTTCCAAAAACAGGCTAAACTAAACGTAACATGAAAGAGGTCAAGATGTGCAGAAAGATAAAAAAGTAGAAATGGATACTGATGCTGAATAAAACGGGTGCAGAAGGTGGTGGCACTGAAAAATGGTGTAAAAGATGCAGCAAAATCACAGCTAGAGATGTTTATTTCATGATTTATCTGCGTGATAAGTCTTTTTTCTTGGTCATCAGTTTTCTAAGTGGTCTGTTGTAGCCTGTCACGATTTCATCTACAGTGGCAAACCCTTCATTTCAGAGTACCTCTTGCACCCGGCTTCCTCAGTTATTTACTAGATATGTTGTAATGTTTATCTTCTCTACAGTGTTTTCTCTCTACAGATCCTTCTAATACCAGGGAAGTTATCTGGAGCCAACTTTGATTCCAGTAAGTTATTTGGAGATCAGAAATAGAGATAGTATCAGCCGAATGTTGAGTATTGCATACATTAGATATCAAGGATTCCTGTCTTCTGCTAGTGTGACGACTCTGAAAACGGTGGCAATGCAGTCGCTCCTGCTCATTGACTCATTCTCTCCTACTGAAGCACGCAGGAATATAAGGCTAGACGTGAGTTCATACAGAATTTTAGTGCACGATCTTACTACTATAAAGCGGGCCAAGTGACCAATTGTCAGTACCAGATGGCCTCTAACGAAGCTGTTTTGTGAGGCTGAGGAGTTTCTAAGACGAAAATAAAGTGACGCAGTGTATACAACTGTGCATGTGGTCCATAAGAGGAAGAGTGATATCTGGAAAAAAATTCAATACTACACATACAAATTTCGTCCAATCCAAACAAGATTGCTGAATTCTTGTTCATTAAAACACCACCATGAGAAAACGTATGTGCTGTGTCAGACGGTAACTAGCCACAGAGCAACATCACTGTTATGTCGTGCTACCAAAAAGAGCTCTATTTGTGTATCCTTGTGTTCTGGTTACTTTAGTTTATGGGCTACTAGGAAGTTGAGTAGCATATCGCCAATTTGAAAACTGCTGTAAATGTATTTTAATTATATGATTAACCATCTATAGTATACGCTTCATCTTCATGTCTCGCTAACTTTTACTGTCGTCACGGATTCAGTAATGTGTCGAAAGTGTGTGAATGTCAACATAATTGTTGGACTTTCTCTGAATAGAGATTAACTTTTAAAGTGAACTTACAGTTTTGATCATATACAGACATAAAAACACTTATACATATACATATGTACATACATACGTACATACGCCAGCATACATATATATCTCGTAAATAAATGTATGTATCCACATACACACACATACACACATTCGTACACAGGATGAACCAGAACTCCACTGACAAGGTTTCAGAGGTAGTTCACAGATACCTTCTGAGAATTTTAGTATCAGGGAGTCATAGCCTCTGACTGCTCGTCATAGAATCATCGCATTTCGTTTGTTTTCTTGCCCCAGTTAGCTTTGTACCTGCATTATACTGAAACTAGTACAGAACAATGTCGATGGTATGCGCTGTACGTCTTTTTTGGAAACAAACTTGTTCCATTCTGTCACCATAATTGCTGTTGGAAACACTGGCGACAGCTTTATTCTTCGCCCTTTACCTTGAACAAAGCGAGGTGGCGCAGTCGTTAGCACATTGGACTCACATTCGGGAGGACGAGGACTCAAATCCGCGTCCGATCATCCGGATTTTGATTTCCCATGTTTTCCCTAAATCCCTCTAGGCAAATTCTAGGATGGTTCCTTTGAAAGGACACGAACGATACCCTTCCCCGTCCTTTAAAAACTTGCGATCGATATTTAAAACCCTCAATATCAACAGGATGTTAAACGCTAAGCTCGCTTCCTTTTTTTCTGCCTTGCATTCAGTCCTGCTTGGTACTGTCTTGGGATTGATTTCCGACAGTATTACTAGGGCCGATATGTGCCTCTTGTGCAGGTTCACTGAATGCAATGGAATATCAGCACAACGACTCTGTGCTGAGCTGTTCCTGCCAGCAACCACACTGGAGTACTTTTGCGCCTGTAGTTCGTTGCATTACTCTGTATTTTGTGTTTTACGTTTTCGTTATTCCATTGTTGTGAAGGTATTTTCACAGAAACAGTGGTAATTCCGGTAACAAAGCCGAATAAATCATAATTAAGTTTCTAGTCTGTAACATACTACCGGAGACCACAGTCGCTCATACAAAAATAATCGGGAAACATTCAGAATAAGCTCTAAAAGTCTGTCAGGGCAGTCCTCGTGTACCCTGCATGTACATGGAATCCCACCGAACATTTGCACCTCATATATTTCCGAAATGAACCAAAACATGAAACAAGCAATTTGCCAGGGATGTAGCTCTGCTAGGGGATCACATAAGGGGCAGGACTGCACAGTCTCTAAAAGTAAGCAAACATCATTTTCAGCACAAAGTTACATTTTTTAATGCCACATGTAAGTTTTTCTTCTACCGAAATGAAAACTAGAAGTACAAGTAGTGATGGATGAGTTGGTTTCACTGCTCTAACCTTACAGCTTCTGGAATAGTTAGACTTTAAGTAACGGCCTCACAGTTACTGCCGTAATGCTGTAATGCGGGTTGCCTGGACTGTCTGCAGCCTGATGTAGGCAAGCGTTCTTCTGCGTATAAAGTCAGCAATTTTGGTACCGTTGCTATTCTTTAAAAAAAAGAACTTATTTCATAAGGTATGACGTTTAGAACAGTGAAAATAAGTCTGCCGTCACTCTCTGTACCTGTAGTTTTCATTTCTGTAGAAAAACATATATGGGCCATAAAAAAAGTGATGTGTATTGAAACTGATGTTTCTTTAAATTTAAATGGGAACTATAATACTTGATTTAAGATTTGAAAAGAGCGGAAAATTTTACGTGTAAAATGATACATTATTCAAGACAATGGCAAGGCCGAATGAAGTTCAAATAAAATGTTTTCTGTTCTAGTAGGGATTGGAGCGTAATAGAGGAGAGATACAGAAAAATACTATGTTACATACAAATTGGAAGGAGCATACAGAGGAATGGAAGGTGAGTATTGGACAGACGAGTAGAATATTTAAAACTCATTGTCGTATCGACAATAACATTGAAATTTTGCGTAGAGCAAACAAGGAGCTGTATCCTGACGTGCTTTATGGTAGCAAAAGAAAAGATCCCAACAAGAAAGTTAGCAACGAGAATGAATTTTCCCGTAATTACTGAAATAATTAGTATGATGTGCTCCAGCAGGTATGCAATACCTGATGTTCTTCCTCGTTCCCCGAACTCGAATGTGTTTATCATGTTAATTGACATGCATAAACACACTACTGCATCATTCCTTATTCAACCTGTTATACGGCACTTGGGGCACTCAAGAGGTCACTTTGTATTCTAAAGCTATTATCACTTGACATTGATACTGTAGTAATTGATTGCAAAAATTTATTGTTATTTCGTAACTATATTCCTTTTTTCTCTTTTTTAACTTACTTAACAGTCGTCAGGGTATTATTAGTTTTACTTAGTTTAACGAATACAAATTCTTAATGTTTATTTTTGCAGGAGGAGGATTCAAGCTGTGCAAATTAGGAATTTTTGTTAATATTGTATTTTCTATTGAAGCACTAAAACAAGAACGGAAATATACGATGCACAATATAGTATGATGTTGATTACTACATTTGTTTCTCTCACATTCTTTACTGTCTAAAGCATTACACAGTGAAGAGCCAAAGAAACTTGTACACCTGCGTAATATCGTGTAGGCCTCCGCGAGCACGCAGAAGTGCCACAACACGAGCGGTATGGACTCGACTAACGTCTGAAGTAGTGGTGGAGGGATTTGACACCATGAATCCTGCAAGGTCTTCCATAAATCCGTAAGAGTACGAGGAGGTGGAGATCTCTTCTTAACTCCACATTGTAAGGCATCTCAGATGGCCACCAAACTACCTGACACGAACTTCATTGAGCAATTATGTTCGTGCCTGGAGAGTTTGGTGGCCAGCGGAAGTGTCTAAACTAGGAAGACTGTTCCTGGAGCTACCCTGTAGCAATTCTGGACGTGTGGGTTGTCGCACTGCCGTGCTGGATTGCCCAAGAGCGTCAGCAACCACAATGGACGTGAATGGACGTAGGTGATTAGACAGGACATGTCACCTCTCAGAGTCGTATCTAGAAGTATCAGGGGTGCCATATCACTCCAACCACACACTCCCCACACCATAACAGAACCTCCACGACCTTGAACTGTCCTCTGCTGACATGGATTCATGAGGCTGTCTCCATACCCGTACACGTCCATCCGCTCGATACAATCTGAAACGAGACTCGTCCGACCAGGCAGCGTGTTTCCAGTCATCAGCAGTCCAATGTCGGTGTTGACGGGTCCAGGTGAGGCGTAAAACTTTGCGTTGTGCAGTCATCAAGGGTACTCGAGTGGGCCTTCGGCTCCGAAAGCCCATATCGATGATGTTTCGTTAAATGGTTCGCACTCTGACATTTGTTGACGGGCCAGCATTGAAACCTGTAGCAACTTGCGGAAGGGTTGCACTTCTGTCGCGTTGAACGATTCTCTCCATTAGTCGTTGACTCCGTTCTTGCAGGATCTCGGGGATGTCGAAGATTTGATGTTTTACCGGACAGCTGATATTCACGATACACTCGTGAAATGGTCGTACGGGAAAATCCCCACTACATCGTTACCTCGGAAATGCTGTGTACCATCGCTCGTTGGCCGACGATAACACCACGTTAAAACTTACTTAAATCTTGATAACCTGCCACTGTAGCAGCAGTAACCGATCTAACAGCTTCGCCAGACACATAGGCATTGCCGACCGCAGCGCCGTATTCTGCCTGTTTGCATATCTCTGAATTTGAATACGCATGCCTATACCACTTTCTTTGGTGTTTCAGTGTACATACTGAAATGTATTACATTAGCGTACTTTTTAATTCTTAATTTCATTTCGTGTTATGGTGGAGGGATCTCTTTTACATTCTTTTTTCTGATATATCACTTATGCACACTCATGTGACTGTATGAAATTTTTCTGCTCACCACATCCTCCCATTTTACGTCAGTATTACAGCAGTGCTGACAAACTGTACTTTGCGGCGCCAGGTATTTGTGGACTCATAATATTTTTTGTTATCTGTGCCCCTGAGAATGTATGTTTGTAATATCATATTTTGTAATTTTTATTGTTCTTGCTTTTTTTCTTGTTCCAACTTAGACGTGAGGGTGATCTGCAGCGCATATTGAAACCGGTAGACGGTAATACGAGGCTGTGGTGGAAAGTCATACCTCCGAACTTTTTATGTGATGGCTCTTAAAGTCTTTTAAATAAAACAAACTGTTTTAACATATTACATCTTTATTCTTCATGTCTTTATATTTATTTCTCTACGTAGTTACACTGGCGACAACACATTTCTCCAAACGAGATACCAGTTCCTCGATAGCACCACTTAGAATCTTCGACTTTTTCGACTTACACCGCTTCATAAAAGTGAAGTCCTCGAAGGTGTTCTTTATGTTTTGGAAGCATGAAAATCGGACGGGGCCAAATCAGGGCTGTATGGAGGATGGTCGATGACACCGAACCAAAGGCGTTAGATTGTTGCAGATTTCGCAGCGTTCTTGTATCGTTTGACATTGTCAAGCTGAAAGAGAGGGTGCTGCATGTCTTGCCGAACTCTTAGGGTTCCAAACTCGATTACATCATGCTGATTCTCACTCAAGGACATAGTTACGTTGTATACCGCCTTGTTACGCACTTTAATTTGATGCCCTCTTGTTAGGTGTCAGGCAAATCCAACACCTTACATGAAAACCCTGACATGATAAGCAAATCCAGTAGTATGTCACATAGCTCCGAATAAATCGTGACATTAAATTAACCAAAGTAATACGAGTAACGAGTGAGCAAACGGAATACCACAGACTAACACAAGAATGCCTAAATGCATGTCGTACCTTCCCACCGTGAGGCAGACGCAGTTCCGAGGGGAGAAACGAAAACAGAAGACGAGAGCAAAACCGTGTTAAGCTAGAAGGGAGGGGCTGGACACCCACGCCGCCAGCCTACCTGTACGACTACACAACCCGAACGTTTTAGCTTGAGGCTTTTTCGCATCTCTGTTACGTAAAGGACCACCCCTCCAGCCCATGTTAAAAGCTAGAGCCCTCCAGAAAAACAGTATAGATCTTACGATAACACAAAAAGGGCCACTACCACCCGCAAGTTTTAGCGTGAGACTTTTTCGCGTCTCAGGTACGTCAAGGACCACCCCCCAGCCCATGTTAAAAGATAGAGCCCTCCAGAAGAACAGTATAGATCTTACGATAACGCTAAAAGAACCACACTAGCTGCAGGTTTTAGCGTGAGACTTTTTAGCGTCTGTTACGTTGCAAACTTTAAAAACATTGCCCCACCACGAAAAGTATAACGTTTCTCATTGGATAGACAGAATTTTTGTAGGTGGAGCTTAAGGTTAACATTGAGACCCTGATTGGTCAGATGAAAACACAGCCAGATAGTTTTTTTAAACCAACTTCGGTAAGAAGTTAGAAAGAGTTGGTTCCGAGACGGCGAGCTGGATGGCTGCTGCGCCGGCCGCTGCCGCCCTGACGCTGCCTAAACACCGACACGGTAATGAACGCACGCGATGCTGCATTTTTGAGTGCATAAGGCTTCACTCAGAACTGCAGAAGTCTCATCTGTTACACCCCCTTTTTGCGTAATACTAGTGTCGATCGTTAATTAAAACTCATGGTGTTCACATTTGCCACTTAAAGAACAGATCTGAAACGCGATAATTTTTCTTTTATATAGTTATTGAGAAGCCACATCAGCCACTGTAATTTACGACAAGTTAGATAAGTAATTAAAGATAATTGAGGGTCACTGTAGACCATTTTGATAGTTTTCTCTTTTGTGAAACTTAAATTTAACCTAGATTATAGATGTGATATGGCATAGGTCATCCTTCGATCCATTGTAGAACTTGGAAACCACTCAGGGAATATTCGTTCACATTTTTGTTGAAGGCTGTTGGTTTTTACCATCCTGTATTAAAACATTTCCTTTTATCAATAGTGCAATTTATAAACGATGTTTTGTGAGTAGAATAAAATTTCCAATGGTAAACTTAACTGCTTTTTCGACGTTATTTTACCAGCTAACTAAAAATAGGAAAGCCTTGAACCCTTTCCTCTAAATTTAGTTAGTATTAAGATTCTTTTACAGGGAGTGCAGTGGAGCTGACGCTGAGATCATTTAGTATTTGGTTATATCATCGCTAGTCTCACTGAACTCTTCTGAATTCTACATGTCATGTGTGGTCTGGCGTCTCCTTACCAGCAACAGGTCCCAGGTTCAAACTAGTTAATTACCTAAAAAACACGTTCAAAGAGCGTCGTTGCGCGAAAGTGGTAGGGAGACATGATACAGTACAAACAGACACCACCATAAATGTTTAGAAAATGGCGACCCTGCCAGGATGGTAAAATACCATGATTGAAGGTCGACCACATGCCTAACTATGTCAAAAAAAATACCTGCTGAAAAATTTTCGTAGTAAAAAATTTTTTTCCTTAAAGTTATACATAGTCGAAAACAGTAGCTGCAGCGATAAATAGTAAAAGTGTTCAAGAAAAAGTGAGAATTCTAGCAGAGGCAATAGCATAATTAAGTTATGAATATTGAAAATTGTTAGAATTAAGTTTTTTCTCCAATGCAAGCGCACAGGTGGCGGATACATCGTTGACAAATTGGTTATGACCCAACAAGTAAGTGAATTGATTGTCAGTCTTGGTATTGTCAAGTCGTGTGAACAAAAAATTTATGAAATTCGTGAGATCGTTTGAGCGCCCTGTGAACAAAAAGTTTATGAAACGCGTGAGATCGTATGAGCGCATGTTGACGCGAAGTAGGGCGCGTGAATTGCTTTTAAAACAGAAAATAAGGGATTCGGAAAGATTAGCTATGGCAGATGGAGACCTTGACCGAATAGAGGTAGAGACCCAGCATGAAAATCGACAGAGAATAGAGGACAGTACAACACAACAGACGATGCAGTATCGCGAGAAGTAGGACAGATAACGCACCATAACGAGGATAATGTACGCCAAGGCACTGAAAAGCTAGGTCAGCGTACGACAAAGGAGCAGGAAAGTAGTGAGACAGTCGATGAGGATTCAAACTTGCGTCTTGAATACGTAGAACCCATAGTACAAGTAATAAGAGCTCCCTCACCACAGAGTACAAGAAATGCTAGCAGAAACGTGTCACAGCACAGGTCAATGCAATCGGTTGCGAACCAACACTTGGGCGAAAACACAGAGCGTAGGACGTCGGAAGAAAACGCAATAGGACCCACCAATCTGGCAGAATTATTACAACAAATTACGGAAACCATGACAAGGCAAAATAAAGACATAGCGAACCAAATTCAAATGCAGAACGCAGAAACCACGAGACAAATGCGTGAGATTAAAGAACAAAACAAGAAAATTCAGTTACACCTAAGTCATATTGAAGACGAGGCAAAAGAATCTCGAGAAGTGATAGGAAACTTAATAACAGGTTACAATCAATTGAGAACAGACATTGACAAGGTACAAGCGGACGTACAAACATTGCGTAATGACATTCAGGACGAGATCAAAACATTACGTAACAACACCCAGGCAGAAGTCAAGAAACTAAAGAAACAGACAAACGTAATTACTAGACAAGCAGCAGGTACAGCGCGTGATATGGTTGAAAACAGTGTGTTACACAAACGTATCACAAAAGTAGCGCTGAAAAGATATGATAACCGCATAGTCAAAATAGAAGCGCAAACGAAGCGACGATTTCAGAAATTGCGAACAGAGTTGTTGCAAACCATTGAAGAGCGTAGTGAACAGGATCGAACAAGCACAGAGTCTGCAACCACATCCGTATTTGTAACAGCACCGGAAAAACAAGCAATTAACGAAGATATTACACATTTGCGATTCCAATCACAGGCGGAAAGTAACATACGTGAAATCAGACAGCCTTTACCGCTGGTACGCGAAAGTTACAGTGGACAATATCCAATGGATCTACCACAACCGGAAAGAACGACGGGAGAAATGATCAGAAACAAAAGTGGCGAAGAATCGCGAATTTCATATGGAACTATGACGAAGTACGACAACGATCATTTCCTCACAGTCAGAAAATTTCAACACTTTCGAGAAGGAAACTCATTACATCCACGAGCTTTTATTGATCAATTCCGAGTAGGATTGTCAGAACACTGGACGCTAGCAAACAAATTAGACTTTATATGTGCACACATGTCAGGAACAGTAGCAGAAACCATGCAGAATGTTGCAGCGACATGCCGATCGTACGAAGATTTCAGAGAGAAGTTTCTCTCACGATATTGGTCCAGCGAAGCACAGAGTGAAGTACGAATTATTACAGAACCCATATTTTGAAAATTCAGAAGAGAAGAGTCCCGTGAAATTTTTCGAAGTAATGGCAAACAAAAATCAATGCTTAGATGTACTATACAGTGACGGAGAGTTGATTAAATTATGCGCGATGAAGCTACCATTGAAATACCAGCAATCATTAGTAGGTCGCGGAGGCAATGACGTCGAAGCATTTAAAGGTATTCTAAGGGAACTAGAGTTCATATTCTCGGAAGATGATGCAAGAAAAAGACGAAGCGGACGTGAAAACGAAAGCAAAAAGCAGTGGAATCCACAAGACACGGCACAAAGGAACAATAATTACGAACCACGTGATAACTTCGCACCAAGAAACGACAATAGATTTCAACACAGAACCGGTTATGGATTTAGACTGCTACGGTCGCAGGTTCGAATCCTGCCTCGGGCATGGATGTGTGTGATGTCCTTAGGTTAGTTAGGTTTAAGTAGTTCTAAGTTCTAGGGGACTAATGACCACAGCAGTTGAGTCCTATAGTGCTCAGAGCCATTTGAATCATGGATTTAGAAGAGAATATGGCAATAACTATAATTCACCCAGGAACGGCAACAACTATTACAGAGGGAATAACGACAGCCGGAACGGATACTGGAGAACCAATAGACCGACAAATTATCAACAAAGAAACCGCTATAAACAAGCTGAACAAGAAAAGCGAATAGAGATAGAAGACGTGAAGGTAAGACCACCAAAAACCCGATAAACGTTCGGATTGACAACTAAGCGGCTATGCCAAAGAGAATGACGCACCGACCCAGGACAATTGCAGCACCATGAACAGATAAATAAAAGTCTTATCACAAGAAGAGAAGAAGGAAGAAACAAATCCGCAGGGACCAGATGAAAACGAAGACAGGAAAATAACAATATCGTGTTGGGACGAAATTAATTGGGAGAATACTGACGAGGAAGATGAATTACCAGAGGCATGCACAACGAATGTAGGAGGAAAGGACGAAGTAATGAGTATTGCAAAGCTATTTGAGATGGAAACCAGGGAAAGCGAATTCAATGAGGATAATGCGCAGTCGACAGAAGTTGAAAATAAGTTACGAGTGGGCACACAACCCAACGTATATAATGAAGGAAGCTATGAAGCGATAATTAGAGCATTTAGATGCGATTATGTGGAAGTAGCGACGAAGAAGGAGAAGATAGACCAGGATGAGAAAAAAGTAGAGGATGCAGAAGAAAGCGTAAATGAAGGAAGAAATAGAGAAGAGGAAATAAAAGAGAGAGAAGTAGCAGTCGAAGTTTATCCTACAGAAAGTTCGAATTCACAAGGGAAATTCCTAAAAAGACTCATGTATGATTCAGTGGAGGATTCGTTGATGCAAGAGGAAGAAGAACAGAACCAACCCTTTCAAATTCAACCAATTGTGAAGGCCATGGTAAAGCATATCCCAGTCAATATTGTAATTGATAACGGAAGTGAACTGATTACGATCTCAGAAAATTTATTCATGCCGTGTAATGCCAATGAGGAATTACCAGTTCTGAAAACACGTAAGATTAAAGTAAGAGGTCCTATTAGAAACAATGCTGCGGAAGTTACGAGACAAACAAGGTTAACTCTTTCGTGCCAAGGTCAAAAGATCGAAGCCAACTTCGTGGTTAACCTAAACTAACTGTAGATTTGATTATAGGTGCAGATTTTTTAAATGAGAGACGAGCGATAATAGATATGGGGAAAGGTAGTTTAACATTCGGGAATGTCACACCTATCTTTGAGCAAAAGCTAAAATTAGAAGAGATACCAGTTACAAACAAACAATTAAGAATGACGCGAGATAAAGAGGATGAAGAATTAGAATGGTACGCACAAAAGAGGGAATCGCCTCAACTCATGTTAGAAGTCCATAAAGAAATCGACGAAAAATTGCAAGAAGTTCAAGGTATTTCGGAACACAGTAAAAGAGAATTAGAGGATATTTTACGAGATAAAGCAGAGGTATTTTTACCTAAGACTGGCAGTATTAAGCACTTTCAGTACAAGTTTGAAGTAAAACAGCACAAACCATTTAGAGTGCCACCCTATACAATCCCATTAAGCTACAGGAATAAAGAATTCCAGGAGATATCCAAAATGTTAGATGACGATATTATTGAACCAGCTATCTCCACATATAACAGTCCGCTCCATATTGTACACAAACGAGATGGGAGCATCAGGTTAGTGCTTGATTCCAGACAGATCAACACAATAATAATCACTGAGACACATCGCCCAGAAAAATTAGAGGAACTGATACAAAACTTCCACGGTGCTAAGATATTTTCATCAATTGATATACGGAGTAGTTTCTGTCAAACAGAATTGGCCCCAGAATGCAGAAAATTTACAGCATTTATCGTATTCGGTAGATGTTACCAGTTTAAACGATTGCCATTTGGTTTAAGCATATCATCAGCAGCGTTTATTAGAGGATTTAATACTATACTCAGTCCTGAAATTTAAAAAAAAAAATACTTGTTATGTTGATGATGTGATTATAGCAGAACCCTCTTGGGAACATCATAACGACACATTAAATCAGTTTTTACAGATCATGAAAGAGCATGAAATATAACAAAATCCAAATTTGGAAGACGAGAGGTCAAATTTCTAGGACACATAATTTCCTAGAAAGGGGTAATGCCTGACCCAGAACAACTAACGGCAATCAAAGAATTCTGTACTCCATATAATAAGAAAACTCTCAGAGGATTTCTAGGTCTCACCGGATTCTATAAAAAATTTATTTGGATCGACTCTCTCGCAACACCACGCCTATATGCATTGACTGGAAAAAACACGCCATGGGTATGGGATCAACAAGCCAATGAAGAATTTTTAAAAGTGAAAAACGCACTAACAACAGCACCGATTTTAGCACATCCTGATCTAACACAAAATTTTTGTATGGCCACTGATAGCGCGAAAACAGGTTTAGGAGTTGTTTTATTCCAAGAATACGAACAGGCAGGGATAAGATCATATAGAACAATTGCCTTTGCCAGTCGGGTACTCACAAAAAGCGAGAAAAACTATTCAGTCACAGAGCTGGAAGCATTGGCCATTGTATGGGGCTTCCAACGTTTTCGATACTTCCTATTCGGAAGAAAAACAAAAGTAATTAAGAGGTCCATAATTAGAGAACTTGTTGCTAGCGCACTCGAGCTGATGTAATTTCGATGTATTGCTCACGCGCTGCCTGCGATATGTAAGCTAGAAGAGAATCTGAGACCAAAGAGTGGTATTGACTGCAGTAAGAACTGTGTAGCAGTAGGAGTAAGTTGTTGGTAGCGAGCAGTCGTGTCTGGTGTATCGTGTTGGCTGGGCCGGTCGTGTGCAGCGATGGCAGAGCCTGAGCGTTGTAGGATAAGGTAAAAGCAGCCTCGCGCATATGTAGTATTGTT
Source organism: Schistocerca gregaria (assembly GCF_023897955.1). Classification (NCBI taxonomy): domain Eukaryota; kingdom Metazoa; phylum Arthropoda; class Insecta; order Orthoptera; family Acrididae; genus Schistocerca; species Schistocerca gregaria. The sequence goes on from NC_064921.1 coordinate 190,915,763, forward strand.
AATCAAGTCCCATGTAAATGTTTAAAAAAAGATCTGTTAATAATAATCTTTCTCATAAAAAGTAACATTTGACATTAATCTCAATTCAAACAATTCAATAATTTCTCCAATCCTTGGCCATCCCGATTATTGAAAAGAAAAATCAGTTCTTCCCTTTTATATAACACAATTCTATCGGCCAGCATTGCACTTAGCTGCGCCAGGAAAAATTTCTTATAGGAGCAGATATATACGCGTTATCCGGCGACCTAATTAAGGTAAGATTTTTCAGCTTATTCAGAATGATGTATCAGGTCCATGACGCAGCATTGCTGACGTCCAAAATTTACCAGGTTAACTTGACTGTCAATTATTGAAAGGTTATAGGTTTGTCACATTGTATTATATTTTCACTGTTGGGTAGTTACGCTAAATGAGAGTATTATTCATATCATATTTTATTTTGTGGGGAGGTTACACTTGGCGACAACCGGCCAGGATCGAATTTTTTGTGAATTTCTGAGAAGTGGTCAGCTATGTATCTGCTCTTATTTACTTAATATTAAAAGTAGTTTCCATCTGGCGCAGCGCATTTACTAATTTGTCACTCTTTCTTTCACAGATCATCGGCAATTTATTGCTCTTTGTTGTAATTGTATTTGTTCCATTTTGCTTTGTCTTTGTTTGATTTTGTGCTTAACTTTGAGTTGTGAAAAATGCCGCGCAAAACTGCTAACAGTGCATCGCGATGTGCAAGGAGTGAAAAAGCTGACTCGAATAATTTGCCCATTTATACTAGCGACACTCAGTGTAATAGTGATAATCCTCTAATTACAGATGATCAGTGTGTGCCGATCACTAGTAATGATTTTGATGCTAATGATGAGCAAACAAATTCAATTGTGTCCTCTGTTAATTTAACGACAATTGATGACGCGGCACGTTCCGTTACAATGAACGCTGTCCAGTTTGAAACACCTGATTTGCAAAATTTACGTAGCGAACAGATAACTGTTTCTAACGAAGGTGACCAATATACACAAAGCACATCAGATTTATTTGATTCCGCTGTAGTGACCAACACAGCACATCCGATTAGCAAACCTTTTTGTGAATCATACAATGACCAAATGGTTATACAAAACGTGACACATGCAGATACACCATCACACAGCACAGAGAATACAGCAGCTAATTTTGGCATGGATGGAGTTATGGCATTATTGCTACAACTTAATGAAAATCTCAAACAACAAATTAATGAATCGAACATACAACTTAATGAAAATCTCAAACAGTCGAAGAAAGAACAAGACGACAATTTAAAACGATTTAATGAATCGAACAAACAACTTAATGAAAAACTAGACAACAATTCCAAACAGTCGAATGAAAAACATGACAGGTCGATCAAAGAAATTACTGAGAACTTTAAACATATTAATGAATAGATTGCAGCCGTTGCCGTACAATGTCATGATACTAAAGAACAATTACGTGAGGAAATTAAGGCTTGTGCTAGGAATAGTAGTGAAGAAATTAGATCCGTTGCACAAGAATTAAGGAATACACATGCAGCCACAACTAAATTACTTAGAGATACAATTAGTGCAGTCGCTAAACAATGTTCTGAAAACGCAACACAGTTACGCGACGAGTTTAAATTAATGTCAGCAGAACTTTCACACACGCTGGACGCGAAAGTAGACAAGAAATTCGAACAACAGAACAGCCTAATTGACGAACGTTTTAATCACCACCTACAAAACAGTGAAACGCGTTACCGTAAATTCATACAGGAACAGAACAAAGTAAAGAAACAAGTCATGGAAACATTTACTGCACAGAAACAGGAAGATAAGCGTAAATTATTTACGAAAGCAGAAACATACGTAGACAATAACATTGCTACAGTATCAGACGAAATCAAACAGTTGAACACCGAATTGCTTGATGAAATCTCCGATCTTAAAACAAAAACAGACACACACCCATTAAACTTTCAGACAGTGACCAACAGACTTGAACAACCGGAATTAATACAGGATCCCGATGCTATTAAAGCAGACGTTAAGAAATTAAACGAAACCACACTAAAATCCAAAAACATATTAATGCTTGTGACACTAAAAATGATGATCAGGTTAAACCATTGACTGAAAAATTTGATGAATTGGCCAGTCGTATTGACGTTATAGAAAATAACAATGACACCAAATCGGACGATACGTCACCAGTTTCGTTTAATCAAACACCCGAATTCCAAAATTTACAGCAGACGATTAGTGAGATAGGTTCGTCCAATAATACATTACGTAGAAAATTGTCATCTTTACAGCATGAATTGACGGAGATGAAAAACGCCACATTCCGTACATTTGCCACACTCACACAGCCAGTATAATTTAGGTAGTTTACAGAGAGTACGTGACTTGGATTCCGGGCAGACACAGACAAACGGATTATCATACAATCCTGAACCAGTTCACATATTCAGCGACGATAACGTTGATTATAAGCAATTTTTATCCGTGAAATAATATAAGGTATTTAAAAATGACAGAACACAAATACATGCTTTGGACTGGATACGACAATTTGCTTTTGTATTTTCATCAGCTTGTCCTGTAATGCAGAAACTAGAATTTGCCTGGATACGACAATTTGTTTGTGAATTTTCACCGGCACTGCCTGTAACGCAGAAACTAAAATTATTTGCAGCGCGTAAGCGACCTCAGGGGATTCATTACACTTCGATGAATATGTGCCGTAGTGTGCACAGGGCCCCGAGCCGTAGTAGTGCTATTCCATCTTTAGTTTTCTGCACTGCTGCCTACTCTTCTACTATCCTTCATATCTATCAAAAAAGCTCTTCAACTATCCATCTATCTAGAATTAGGAATGAGTAACAAAAACCTAATATGACAAGTTTTACCGAAAGTGACAGTTATCTTTAGACACTCCCGAAGCGACAAGAACTACCAGCGTAATTTTAATAACAGACAACATTTTAATCATCAGTATATGCAAAATTATCAGCAATCGCAAACACATTTTGGGAACAATAGAGGGTTTTCACCGCAACAGCATCAAAAGCAGCCGGTTAGCATACCAAACCAACAATGTAGTCTGCAAGGTCAACCAAGCTTTAATGTTGTGCCGCCTACACGTACAGCGTCGGCTCCACCAAATAGTAACGCACAGCAACAAGGAAATCACTACGTACAGAAAACACACCATTTCAACTCATATCGCAATGCGCCGTATAGCAACGATTATTATAACAGACGTAAAAGTAATGAGCACAGTTTTCAGCGTAACAGTCGGTCTTACCAGCAGCAGAATCACGGGCAACAACAGATTATCATGAATGAACCAGACAGTAGATATCATCCCGAACGTAATACGTCAGGGAGAAATAACAGAACAGTACAAATAGTGGAAATGCCACAGCATCCTCCCACAAATAACAGCATGTCAGATAGAATTTGACTAGATACAGCACAGATTGAACCTTCCAGCGATGTAAGCAATACGTTTGATACAGACTCTTGTTCACGAAAATGTTATTACTTTTGACGACATCCGAGACACTCTTTTGCATGAAAAACCAGTTATTCAAAAAACCATTTCCCACCCTGTCATTGAAGTAAAGATTGGATCATCCACATTTTCGGCAGTAATCGACTCTGGATCACCTATGTCAGTTATAAATGAGGAAACTTTCAACGCTTGTAACAAAGAGAATACTTATCCTACATTACCATTAGGCAAAACTAAAGTAAAAAGAGCAGTATCTGGTAAAGGAGTAGATGTAAAATTACAGACACACTTATTTTGTATTGCAGGTCATACGTTCCACTCAAATTTTTGGATTGTTCCCTCATTGACAACAGATGTTATTTTAGGTACGAATTTTTTGGTACAACACGACGCAATTATTGACTTTCAAAATTCCTATTTAATGTTAAAGGATGAAAATGTACAACTGGCGTTAGATTTTCAGCACTCTTTATCTGCAGAAGAACAAACAATTAATCGGACAGAGGTCATTTCTGCATCACGTAACATAAACTGTCATTCCACATTGTTCTCAGATACGCATGTTCACATCTACAATACACCAGACGAAGCCGACTATGACGTTATACAAATGATTTCGGATAAGGTTAAACAGAGCAGTGCAAATACAGACGACGAACGTACGCAACTACGCAAAATTCTTTTACAGCAAGTTCCAGTTTTTGACAACATCCCTGGTACTATGTCCGGTTTCATGTATGTATTTCAAGTTAAACAGCACGACACGTTTAAAGCCAAACATTATCCCATTCCGTATATTCACAGAGAACAGGCTAAGAAAGAATTGCAAGCTATGCTTGACCAAGGTATTATTGAACCAGCAGTTAGTCCGTACATAAACCCGCTCCATATTGTTAAGAAAAAGGATGGCTCACTTCGCCTCGTACTTGATTCACGTCACATCAACGACATTATTATTAATGAAACAGATCGCCCTCAAACACTAGAAGAACTTCTACAGAAATTTCATGGTACTGCTATTTATTCCATATTAGATTTGAGATCGGGATTTTGGTAAATTCAGCTCCATCCGAACTGCAGAAAGTACACAGCATTTCTCTGTTTTGGTGACTGTTATCAATTTTGCAAATTACCGTTCGGTTTAACAATTTCTTCAGCAGCATTTATTCACGGTTTGAATGCGACAGAACTTAAAGACAGAATCACAACGTATGTAGACGATATTCTTATTGCAGAAGCTAACTGGTCTGATCACAATTTGATTCTGGAACAACTGTTGCAAACTTTTCGTGCACAAGGACTCACAGTTAATCTTAACAAATCGCACTTTGGCAGAACTTCTATAAAATTTCTTGGGCATGTAATTTCAGCAGAAGGCATAGCGCCTGACCCGGAAAAACTTCAAGCTTTATGTGACATTACTGTTTCAACGACGAAGAAACAACTACGCAGCTTTCTGGGTTTAATTAACTTTTTCCGTAAATTTATTCATTACTCTGCTTTAGACACCCCTAGATTATGCCAACTGACGTGTAAAAACACTATTTGGTCATGGGATAGCCAAGCGCGGTCTGAATTTGTCAATCTGAAACAAGCTTTGTTGAATGCACCACTTTTATCACACTCAGATCTCACTAGAAATTTTTCCATTGCCACCGACAGTTCTAACACAGCTTTAGGCGTACAAATTTTTCAGGAAATTGAAGAAGACGGTAATACAGCAATTAAAAACATCGCTTTTGCAAGTCGCGTTCTGTCACCTGCTGGACGCAATTATTCTGTTACAGAACTTGAAACATTATGTGTTGTATGGGCATTTACCCGATTTAGGCATTTTCTTTATGGAAGACATACTACCGTTTACACAGACCACAGAGCTATCCACTTTTTACTTTCCTCTAAATTTACACATGACAGGTTAAGCAGATGGAAACTGTATTTACAGAAATTTAATTTTACAATTGTTCACATTCCCGGTACACAAAATATTGTAGCAGACGCACTATCCCGTTCTCTCTGCAACAATCAGCAAGACATCGCAACCAACTTCTGCCAAGCAAATTCTAGCGTCATGTATATTCAACAAGTCGCATTTGAAAACTTCATTTCATCGTCATTACGAGACATAGCACAAGAGCAGAGTAAAGACAACGAATGGAAAGAAATTAAACACCTTTGGCAAGATAAGAATAACGTTACCATTAGAAACCATTACACGGTACGCAATAACATTCTGTTTCGCCGCTCTCACCCTGACGGCAACAACTGGTTATTATGCATTCCTGACGAACTTGTTAACAAATTAATTTGGTATAGTCATTTAAGTTACGCACATTATGGAGCCAGAAAATGTTTTCTTATACTGAGACAGAACTGTTATTTTGCCAACATGGAGAAACGTATTCGACGAGTTTTAGCGTCATGTAAAATCTGCCAGAAAGCTAAATCAGACACGACTACACATATTCCTCCGTTACATCCCATTGTACCTGTTAAATTGAGACACATGGCCGCTGTAGACATTTTTGGACCGATTTCCAAAACTCTTAGAGGTTTTTGCTACATCTTTGTCGATGTTGAACTCACTTCGAAATTTGTTACCTCCACTCCGTTATGCAAAGCTACTGCTAAATCTATTTCGAATGCATTTGTAAAACATTTTTTATTTCATGTAAGGCATGTATTGAAAGTAATTTCCGACAATGGACCACAATTTCGATCTGCGATATGGACACGTATGTTACGAGCTAGAAACATTTCTCCGATCTATATATCCAAGTATCACACTTCTTCGAATCCTTGTGAACGACTGATGAAAGTAATTGGTAAACTGTGTAGAATTTACTGCCATAAAAGACATATTGATTGGGATACACACATACTCTCATTCCAGGATGTAATTAACTCCATACCAAATGAATCTACTATGCTATCTCCGACTGTTATATTGAAAAACGTTGAACCACCTAACAAAATCAAAGAATTAGTATCCTTTCCTACATCTCGTCGACTACGCCACCATGAAATAATTGAGATTGCGCTCAACAACATCAAACGTGCCGCAGAGCGCCGGAGACGACAGCACAAACAGGTTTGTACACGCCGTGACTTCCACATAGGACAGAAGATATTAGTACGCACACACTATTTATCCAACAGAGGAAAGAGTAGATGCAGTAAATTTGAACTTCTATACGCAGGTCCATACAGAATTCGCAGCATTCCTCATCCCAATGTGGTACATGTTGAAACTTTGAGAACCAGAAAAAGCAAGGGCAATCACCATATTACCAATGTTAAACCCTTTATTGAATGAACATACTTTACGATTTATCACACTGTACCGCCATTTCCTGATATTTATATGACCACTCACGCAATTATATTTATGTGACTATTTACTGATGATTATCATATTTTTTCCTGGGAAGTGCCCGGCAAGGTAAGGTTAGCAGGTCGCTTTTCTTGTCGTTCGACATTAGACCGTGCACATTTTCGATTTTTTTGTGTATGTATGATTGTTTTCCTATCGAAAGTAGAATTTTTGTCTGTATGCACTATGGAATGTTTAAGATATACACTCCTGGAAATTGAAATAAGAACACCGTGAATTCATTGTCCCAGGAAGGGGAAACATTATTGACACATTCCTGGGGTCAGATACATCACATGATCACACTGACAGAACCACAGGCACATAGACACAGGCAACGGAGCATGCACAATGTCGGCACTAGTACAGTGTATATCCACCTTTCGCAGCAATGCAGGCTGCTATTCTCCCATGGAGACGATCGTAGAGATGCTGGATGTAGTCCTGTGGAACGGCTTGCCATGCCATTTCCACCTGGCGCCTCAGTTGGACCAGCGCTCGTACTGGACGTGCAGACCGCCTGAGACGACGCTTCATCCAGTCCCAAACATGCTCAATGGGGGACAGATCCGGAGATCTTGCTGGCCAGGGTAGTTGACTTACACCTTCTAGAGCACGTTGGGTGGCACGGGATACATGCGGACGTGCATTGTCCTGTTGGAACAGCAAGTTCCCTTGCTGGTCTAGGAATGGTAGAACGATGGGTTCGATGACGGTTTGGATGTACCGTGCACTATTCAGTGTCCCCTCGACGATCACCAGAGGTGTACGGCCAGTGTAGGATATCGCTCCCCACACCATGATGCCGGGTGTTGGCACTGTGTGCCTCGGTCGTATGCAGTCCTGATTGTGGCGCTCACCTGCACGGCTCCAAACACGCATACGACCATCATTGGCACCAAGGCAAAAGCTACTCTCATCGCTGAAGACGACACGTCTCCATTCGTCCCTCCATTCACGCCTGTCGCATCACCACTGGAGGCGGGCTGCACGATGTTGGGGCGTGAGCGGAAGACGGCCTAACGGAGTGCGGGACCGTAGCCCAGCTTCATGGAGACGGTTGCGAATGGTCCTCGCCGATACCCCAGGAGCAACAGTGTCCCTAATTTGCTGGGAAGTGGCGGTGCGGTCCCCTACGGCACTGTGTAGGATCCTACGGTCTTGGCGTGCATCCGTGCGTCGCTGCGGTCCGGTCCCAGGTCGCCGGGCACGTGCACCTTCCGCCGACCACTGGCGACAACATCGATGTACTGTGGAGACCTCACGCCCCACGTGTTGAGCAATTCGGCGGTGCGTCCACCCGGCGTCCCGCATGCCCACTATACGCCCTCGCTCAAAGTCCGTCAACTGCACATACGGTTCACGTCCACGCTGTCGCGGCATGCTACCAGTGTTAAAGACTGCGATGGAGCTCCGTATGCCACGGCAAACTGGCTGGCACTGACGGCGGCAGTGCACAAATGCTGCGCAGCTAGCGCCATTCGACGGCCAACACCGCGCTTCCTGGTGTGTCCGCTGTGCCGTGCGTGTGATCATTGCTTGTACAGCCCTCTCGCAGTGTCCGGAGCAAGTATGGTGGGTCTGACACACGGGTGTCTATGTGTTCTTTTTTCCATTTCCAGGGGTGTAACAAACATCAGTTGACATTGAAATTTTGCATTATGATATCTCAACATCTTGACTATTTTACATGTTTTGCTACTACATTATGATACTGTGTGTACATTTTTTGCACTTGGAAACTGAATATGTTTTTGACCTAATACGTTTTCTGTCATGCTATGCTCTATGCTTAATTATATTACTAGAAACGAGTTTTTATTTAATGGGTGTGTGATTAAATGCAAGATATTAATCCTTATTCATCATTTTTCAGAAAGCAATACCGTGTAAAAGAAATGGATTAAACAACCACAGTGGTTTACTATGAAATGGAAATTTTACCAACAGAATGAAGGAAAGAAAATGCAATATACTGTCATGAAGAGTAAATGGATCAGAATTAACAAGCATTAAGCAGAATATACTGTACACATCGTATGATAGCAGTCTTGACTAATTATTTTTCTTTCAGATTACAAGGCGATTGATGCAGACTGTCAGACAGAACTACAGATGTTAATTTTAGTGATGAAATATGCTAGAAGTAAGAAACTCTATACTATATGAAGTAATGAATGATAATGAATAGTTGTATGAAGTAAATGGTAATATGAATATGAATAATGAAGTGTCTATTTTTTGCAGATGATAATAAATGATGATGAATAGTTATATGAAGAATATGCTAATAAGAATAATGAAGTTTTTCTTTGCAGATGATTATAGTGATGAAGTTATGGTGATATGAATAATGGAGTTTTTCTTTGCAGATAATGATAATGATGAAGTTTATATATTTACTGTTAGTTAAGAAATGCTATGTAGTTAATTAAGTATTTGTTGCAGTTCCTTTTGACAGTATGTCTTATGTCGCATAATATAATGACTGAATGTTTTGGAAAAGACAGCTAGAGTACATACATATTAAGTACATGTTTCATTACCTGTTAATTCAAAGTTCACTACTTTTCAGCATAACATGCATTTCTTCTTTGAGCTCAATAATCCACTTTGTATTTTTTCCAGGAGAAGCTTTTCATGATACTTACTAAACCTGTTACTTATTAAACCTGTTCTAGTACTTGCATTGTTTTACCCAGTTGTGTCTATCATTTATGAATGTGTTCACATATACTGTACTTGTTTCATAACCTTGCTACTGCTGACTCATGACGAATGATGTTAATAATCCTTATTTCCAGCAATAAGTCAAAAGCGATTATTTTCATGCCCCAGCAATTAATTATCGATCCCAGTGCAATGCATTGCTTAAAAAAAATTACGAGTCCTAACTATTACCAGTATACAACTAAATAATGCTACCAGTTTAAGATATATTTTTAGTCCTAAAGATAATGCAAATTTTCTGTGTATTGATTCCATTATATCTATGTATTATTGAACTACCAACTTTGAGTAATAGTTCCGATGTCTTACATTTTAAATATGTTTTATGTCACTTACATGATATCGTATATAAACACCTGTAACTTGATGCTACACTCAATAACACCTGTTTAAATGATGACTTGTGAATAACACTGAATAATGTTTTGGTAACACTATATGAATACTTTGTAACTAGCCAATGAATGTCAGTAACTCAATACTCCTGTTTTAAATGATGACTTGTGAATAACACTGAATAATGTTTTGCAACACTATATGAATACTTTGTAACTAGCCAATGAATGTCAATAACTCAATAGCTCCTGTTTTAAATGATGACTTGTGAATAACATTGAATAGTGTTTTGTAGCACTATATGAATACTTTGTAACTAGCCAATGAATGTCAGTAACTCAATAGCTGTTTTAAATAATGACTTGTGAATAACACTGAATAATGTTTTGTAACACTATATGAATACTTTGTAACTGGCCAATGAATGCCACTGATTCAGTCAGATGAGTTATGAATAGTGTTTCGTAATACCCAATTGTTCATACCGTTTGATACACTAGTGTAATTCTATGATGAGTAGCATAAGACTTAATGTGTCCTTCACCTTCTGACCTAACTACTGCAATATCCGTTTATCCTGTCCATCCTCATGATCATGGAGCACTATATTGGTTTTTGCACTAATTCTACGTTGCTGTAAGAGTATGGATTCTACAAGAATATGGTGTTGACATATCAAGCTGTCCACCACCTTGAACGATGGAGATGTTATGGTCCTACTGTTTGGTGTACCTAATGTACTACCAAAATGGTAACATTGAATATTAATACAACATTTCAGTGTCTTGGCTACACTGATAAATACTTCAGGGAAGAGAACTTCGGATTGTCTCACTTGGTGTTGTGCTTCTATAGAAAGATATGGACTTTCAGTGCACCTATGTGCAACCTACTGTGCTACAACCATGATGCAATCCTTCCCATTCCTTTCCTAGTTCCTGTAAAATAGTAAAGGCTTATACAGTACATTTAAGTTTTTGTAAAATGATATATTTTGTACTCAGTGCGTGTACACTCTATTTTGTTAATATATTTTGTTCTCATTGCGTATATACTTTGTCATTTCTGAATATGTTTTGTATTCAGTGCATGTGCACTCTATTTAATTTCTTAATATGTTCTGCACTTATCAATGATGTATGTACTCTGTGATTGTAGCCTTAGTAAACTAAATAGATTATAGAAAAATTTGTTGCTCATGGCAAGTCCAATTGACTCACCATCGCTGCCAAATTTTTGCCCCCCAGTGGAGGGTTATGTAAGAGGTCCATAATTAGAGAACTTGTTGCTAGCGCACTCAAACTGATGTAATTTCGATGTATTGCTCACGCGCTGCCTGCGATATGTAAGCTAGAAGAGAATCTGAGACCAAAGAGTAGTATTGACTGCAGTAAGAACTGTGTAACAGTAGGAGTAAGTTTTTGGTAGCGAGCAGTCGTGTCTGGTGTATCGTGTTGGCTGGGCCGGTCGTGTGCAGCAATGGCAGAGCCTGAGCGTTGTAGGATAACGTAAAAGCAGCCTCGCGCATATGTAATATTGTTAATCAAGCCCCATGTAAATGTTTAAAAAAAGATCTGTTAATAATAATCTTTCTCATAAAAAGTAACTTTTGACATTAATCTCAATTCAAACAATTCAATAATTTCTCCAATCCTTGGCCATCCCGATTATTGAAAAGAAAAATCAGTTCTTCCCTTTTATATAACACAAATCTATCGGCCAGCAATGCACTTAGCTGCGCCAGGAAAAATTTCTTATAGGAGCAGATATATACGCGTTATCCAGCGACCTAATTAACGTGAGATTTTTCAGCTTATTCAGAATGATGTATCAGGGCCATGACGCAGCATTGCTGACGTCCAAAATTTACCAGGTTAACTTGACTGTCACTTATTGAAAGGTTATAGGTTTGTCACATTGTATTATATTTTCACTGTTGGGTAGTTACGCTAAATGAGAGTATTATTCATATTATATTTTATTTTGTGGGGAGGTTACAAGTATATACTGACCACAAAGCATTAGAATTTCTGTTATCCGCCAAACGAACTGATGGGAGGTTAGCCAGATGGATGTTAATACTACAAGAATTTGACTTCACTATTACACACGTACCAGGACCAGCGAATGTATTAGCAGATGCTTTATCACGATGTCCACAGGGTGCATCCAAAAACATAGGTTTGGAAGCAGCAGAAGACCAATTTACAATGTACTATATGAAACAAGTACCTTTTCGAAAACTACATTACGACAGCATTGAAAAACATAGGCAAAGAACAGGACAAGGATCCCAAAATACTAGGAATGAAACACAAGTGGAGAAGTAAGGATTTTCCAGACATTCGACAGCACTATCTCGTAAAAAACAAAGTTTTATTTTTTAGACGAAATGTTGCAACGAATGAATGGCTAATTTATATCCCAGATGAACTTATTAATAAGTACATATGGTATACACATTTAAGTAGTAGCCACTTTGGACCAAAGAAATGCTTTTTAAAAATAAAACAAACAAGCCATTTTCCTAATACGGAAAGACGAATTAGAACAGTATTAGTCAAATGCAAAAAATGTATGAGGGCTAAAGACGTCACTTTCCAAACCAAACCACCTATGTTTCCAATAATCCCTAAAAGATTAAAACAAATAGCTGCAACAGATTTGATGGGGCCCCTCCCACGCACAAAAAATGGATATATTTTCATATTTGTCGTTTTGGAACTTACTTCTAAATATGTTACCTTGACACCATTAAAACGAGCAACAGGACTTGCTATAAGTAAAGCATTTAGACAAGATTTTCTCAGACAAGTAGGTCAAGTGGAACGAATAATTTCCGATAATGGCCCACAATACAAATCAGTGCAATGGCAGAACACGTTAAAACAACACAAAATAAAACCCGTCTACATATCTAAGTACAAACCTAGCGTAAATCCAGCAGAACGATCTATGAAGGACATAGACACTTTATGCCGATTATATGCAGGCAAAAGACACAACACTTGGTATATATAGCTTAAAGATTTTCAAGAGGTAATAAATGAAATGCCACATAGCACTACACTACTACCTCTAGTTACTGTACTTAAAAATATTGAACCCCCAAACATAATCAGAGAAAATGTTAGATTTCCTATTGTACCACGTAGACAGCAAAAACAAATCATATCAACAGCATTCTCCAACATCAGAAAGGCAGCCATTAAAAGAAAAGAAAGAGGAGATAGAACAGCAATTAAAAGAACATTCTCAGTAGGCCAGAAAGTATTTGTAAAAACACACCATCTCTCCAGCAAACAGAAACACAAAATACATAAGTTTTACGCTGCATACAAAGGACCTGTCAGAATCAGCCGATTTGCTCATGATAATGCTGTGGAACTAATGAACCCAAAAACAGGCAAAACCTTAGGACTTCACCATGTGAGCCATATAAAAAAGTTTGAAGATTAATTTTATTACTGACAAATAATCAGCACAATATTTCAAGATTATGTTGCAGATAAGATCGTCAGGAGAAAGAAGAATGAAGAGAGAGGAAGGTGGGAAAAAGAAAGTAGTTTCAATAATAACACCAATAGTACCATAGCTTAAGGTGAAGGGATAAAGCGTAGCTAGTCTAAAAGCATGAAATACTAAAATGCCATACACCATGACATTACACAAAAATAAAATAAAAACGAATTTGAGGATTCTTGAGTAGACGTTAAGACCCCAAATATCTTAGAATTGTAACATGGAAAGGGTGCCGAAATTTGTAAAGCTTTTTAAGAAGGCGTAAAACAAGTAGATACTAAACATGTGTTAGATGATTATAAGTAAAACTTTTGTAAAAACCATTGTAAAAAACTCCAGCAAGGAAGAGATGCAACGCCCCACAAGTTGCAACGCGAGCTGTATCAAGAAAGAAAAGGACATAATTAGCAAGACACGATTCCTACATAGCAGGAGCGTCGGGAGAAAGGAAAGGACAGCGAAACTAACAGAATGCCCTTGTAGCGAAAGTGGGCAATAAATTTGCCCGCTAGGTGGAACCTTACTGGGATGGATCAGGGAGCCGCACAGTGACAGCCGTGCAGAGGCGCCACGGGACGCCATAAGAGACCGGGCACGCCAGAAGAGACCTATGGAGGGACACCGGATTTTCACCGCTCGTAAACCCCGGGGCGGCCCCCACTCAGTGGAGCGAGCAAAAAACGGCCTGACGAGAAGACCGCTTGGGCAAGCCACCGCTGGCAACAAAGTAAAAATGATGCGCCCAAACAATTTATCAAACTGTTACTAGGAGGAGAACTTCAAAGCGACCAGTTATCAATAAATATTTCCATATCCTGCCCAGAGAAGAACCAAGAAGCAAGTAAGAAGCAGAGAAAAATCAGGAAGAACAGAAGTTGAAGATTTGCAAGATTGAGACCAAGAAAGAAGATGGGTGAAGAATAGACGACATACCTTCCCAACTCCCTATCCTATTGTAAACTAGTCGTCTGCGAAGTATTACAACGAAAAACGACCGCATGCAGTGACACATAACGATGACTTTCACGCATACAAAGCCAGTAAACCACGAGATTCTGCACTCACAGCTTCATTCCATTATGGGACCTCCACAACAGCAACACACACTTGCAAAGCCAACAAGGAACGACGAACGAAGCTGTACATCAAATACTTGTCCACATCCATCTCGCTCAAGTCCATCACCTTCATGCAAAAACAAAACATTCGCCAACCTCATGCTTGAACATTCATAGGATTGTGTGAATGTGTGAAATCATATTATGTGATGTAGGAATTGTGCAAAAGAAACGTGTGAAAAACTAAATAAGTAAAGCACACCAGACAGCTAATAAACTACAAAATAACAGTCATTGACTTTGGACTTAAGTAAAGAATAGACTATCGATAAAAATAAGTCATTCGTTCGGAAATTGACAGTATATAATGAAACTATATGCCACTTATTTTCTCCTCATAAAAATAAAATAATAACTATATTTTACTTATTTTTTCCTTATAAAAACAAAGAATAAAAAATTATCTTGTTGGATGTTTTCCCTTTCTTTAACATTTGGGCCATTTATTAGGATAATACCTCAAAAGGTGTGTATGTATATTTCTTTGTCAAAACAATTTCTTTAACATTTGTACCATTTGTTAGGATAATATCTCAATATTTGTGTATGTATATTTCTTTGTCAAAGCAATTCTTGGAAATAATTCTTATTTGTTAGTGTAACAATGTTGAAATGCGTGTCTAGAAACAAAAACATTTTACTGGTACATGATAGAAAATGTGTTAGAGATAGATTTTACTTAATTACTACATTTATAAAAACAATATTTCTAAGAAAATCGATGTGAAAGACTCCTCACTTTCGCTAGCAAACTTCTTAAAAAACAAACATCACACTTAAATAAAGAAAGAAAATAATTAAAAATTAATAATAGAATAAAAATATTCTTCTCTTGTCATTTTTAACTATAATGTGGAAGAATATAAATATATAAATTAGTAATACAAACTAGCATAGAACAGAATAACGGGGCTGAACAGTACGCAACAAAATTTAGATAAATTAGAAAATTTTTGACTGACTTAGACAATGATTCAATCATTTCCTAAATTCAGTGCAAAAATTAAGTTCGAAGGGTGGTGATATGTAAGGTGTGAGGTAAATCCAACCCCTTACATGAAAACCCTGACATGATAAGCAAATCCAGTAGTATGTCACATAGCTCCGAATAAATCGTGACATTAAATTAACCAAAGTAATACGAGTAACGAGTGAGCAAATGGAATACCACAGACTTACACAAGAATGCCTAAATGCATGTCGTACCTTCCCACCATGAGGCAGACTCAGTTCCGAGGGGAGAAACGAGAACAGAAGACGAGAGCAAAACCGTGTTAAGCTAGAAGGCCCTATGATAAGGGAGGGGCTGGACACCCACGCCGCCAGCCATACTGTACGACTACACAACCCGCACGTTTTAGCGTGAAGCTTTTTCGCGTCTCTGTTACGTAAAGGACCACCCCCCAGCCCATGTTAAAAGCTAGAGCCCTCCAGAAAAACAGTATAGATCTTACGATAACACAAAAAGGGCCACTACCACCCGCAAGTTTTAGCGTGAGACTTTTTCGCGTCTCAGGTACGTCAAGGACCACCCCCCAGCCCATGTTAAAAGATAGAGCCCTCCAGAAGAACAGTATAGATCTTACGATAACGCTAAAAGGACCACACTAGATGCAGGTTTTAGCGTGAGACTTTTTAGCGTCTCTGTTACGTTGCAAACTTTAAAAACATTGCCCCACCACGAAAAGTATAACGTTTCTCATTGGATAGACAGAATTTTTGTAGGCGGAGCTTAAGGTTAACATTGAGACCCTGATTGGTCAGATGAAAACACAGCCAGATAGTTTTTTTAAACCAACTTCGGTAAGAAGTTAGAAAGAGTTGGTTCCGAGACGGCGAGCTGGATGGCTGCTGCGCCGGCCGCTGCCGCCCTGACGCTGCCTAAACACCGACACGGTAATGAACGCACGCGATGCTGCATTTTTGAGTGCATAAGGCTTCACTCAGAACTGCAGAAGTCTCATCTGTTACACCCCCTTTTTGCGTAATACTAGTGTCGATCGTTAATTAAAACTCATGGTGTTCACATTTGCCACTTAAAGAACAGATCTGAAACGCGATAATTTTTCTTTTATATAGTTATTGAGAAGCCACATCAGCCACTGTAATTTACGACAAGTTAGATAAGTAATTAAAGATAATTGAGGGTCACTCTAGACCATTTTGATAGTTTTCTCTTTTGTGAAACTTAGATTTAACCTAGATTATAGATGTGATATGGCATAGGTCATCCTTCGATCCATTGTAGAACTTGGAAATCACTCAGGGTATATTCGTTCACATTTTTGTTGAACGCTGTTGGTTTTTACCATCCTGTATTAAAACATTTCCTTTTATCAATAGTGCAATTTATAAACGATGTTTTGTGAGTAGAATAAAATTTCCAATGGTAAACTTAACTGCTTTTTCGACGTTATTTTACCAGCTAACTAAAAATAGGAAAGCCTTGAACCCTTTCCTCTAAATTTAGTTAGTATTAAGATTCTTTTACAGGGAGTGCAGTGGAGCTGACGCTGAGATCATTTAGTATTTGGTTATATCATCGCTAGTCTCACTGAACTCTTCTGAATTCTACATGTCATGTGTGGTCTGGCGTCTCCTTACCAGCAACAGGTCCCAGGTTCAAACTAGTTAATTCCCTAAGAAACACGCTCAGAGCGTCGTTGCGCGAAAGTGGTAGGGAGACACGATATAGTACAAACAGACACCACCATGAATGTTTACACTCTAACGGCAGAGGTTTGAAAATACACTGTCGAATCACAATAATGTGTCCACCCCTTAAAAGCCTCAATAACAACCATTTGCAGCGAGGAACACTGCAAGACGTAGAGGATGAGAGCTAATGAGGATCCAGAAGGTACAGACATTACTCACTAATACCACGCCGACCCAGTGCTGTGGCCAGCTGCGCAAGGTTTCTAGGCTGAGAACCCATGGCGCTAATAGCCTGATCGAGTTGGTCACATAGTTTGTCGATGTGGTGTAAATCCGGGGAGACTGGTGACCGGGAGAGTACTATTAACTTCTCACGAACCACGGACATAAACTGCGAGGCCTGTGAGACGTTGCATTGCTCTGCTGGTAGATGCCAGCAGGGAGGACATTGCACCCCACCAAGGATAGATGTGTACTTGTGCCGATGCATTATGCCTGCTGGAACGACGAGATCACCCAGGAAATGCCACAAAAACATTCCTCGCCTTCCGACGATTGTTGGAAAGTGTTCGCTTTCAGACATTTCACGCCGTACACGACAAGAGCCACCTACCCCATGAATCTTAAAACAGGATTCATCTGAAAAGGTAACCTGTAGCACACAGTGCAAGACCAACTGTAGTATTCGCCTGAACATACCAGTCTTCATCACCGATGAATAAAATCCAACATAAATGAACCAGGCGCCAGCTCCGCACGCCCATACTCTCCAACATTTGCTTAACGGTCGTTGAGGAGACACTGTTGGTAGCCGCTTGGTTCAGCTGGGCGGTCAGTTGGTCAGAAATTGGACGTCTCTACGCTCGTAAAAATCTTTGCAGTCATCATACGCCCCTGGTAATGTTTACCAGCCTACAAAAAAGGAAGGAATAATTTTGCCTTCAGTCATTACCAGTCCCGATCCAGTCATTTATTTAAATTTAAATACATCAGAAATTTTCGCAAATCGTAGTCATGTGTTCTTTAGTAATCAGACGACCAGCTGTGCAGCTGTGTCAGTAAGCAAAGTCAGTTTTTTCTAATAATTCAGATCTCAGACAAATGTTGTCCAGTATCAGTATATAGAGGGCAGCACTACACTAAGCTGTGCCATTTATGAGCAGCTATATAGTGTAAACATTGTTATCCGGCGACTCTATCATGAGGTAAGAATTTTTCAGATTGATTTCACAGGGTCATGGCGTAGCGCTGCTTACATCAAAATTTATCAGTTTTCCCGAGTTACTATATTTTTTTAAAATTATCAGTTTTATTATTTTACACCGGAAGGTTGCATTTGTTTTTTTTTTTTTTTTAGACTGGAAAAAATTATATTCTGAAAATCCTTTACATTATTGATAAAGATCTGCAATCCATTATATGGAAAATTGAATATTACAAATTTGGGTCAACTGGTGGTGACGAATCACAAAAAGCTTGTAACAAATTCATATTAACATAGACAAGTGACTTAACTACGCGCATGCCAATAAAAATAATAAAATTTATCTTACAATACATGGCTATGAACTGCGCTGTACCAGCGACAGACTACAACTGCCCTGTAGCAGCGAGCGACTACAGCTGTTCTGACCTGCTACTCTGTTACAGCAGAGGTATTTTCTGTCGCAGGCAGCGCGCGAGCAATACATCAAAATTACATTTGCTCCGGCAGGGTGGTGAAGTCCTTACAAAGCCTATGAGGGGTTTCGCACCTTGACGTCTAAGATTGGCGGTAGTCATAATAATGTGACTGGACCGTGTATACGTAGATGGAGAATGAGGATAGAAAGTAAATGAAGATAGTTTTATTAACCTTATACAGTTTTCACGTAAAAATTCGGAGCCATTACTTCTCAGCACGCCGTCGTATGAAGTTGTAATCCAGACGATGCTTGCTTGTTTGTTTGTTAAGTGGAGTAGAGCACTGAAACATCCGTACTTGATTCCTCTGTCGCCTTACAGGCGGAAGCATGGGCGTTGAAAGATGTGAGTCTCTCTGTAGGAGCAGCAGGAGAAGAGAGCGAGAGTGTAGCCTAGAGGAAACGGCCCGACCGCGGCGGGCAAAGGAGACTCACTCGGCGGCCGGCAGCTGTCCCCTGGGGCTGGCGTCCCACAGGGCTCCGTCCACGGCCCGTCTCCGACCGCCCGGTGATGGGGAGGGGGGGGGGGGGGGGGGCGGCAGGGACCGAGAGAGGCGGACGGCGCGCGCTGCCGCTGCTCCACACCCAGCTGCCTACCCAGCTCCACGGTCAGATGTGATTTGATGAAGTATTTCATGTTGATGACCCAAAACATAATGACCATTAAACGCCGCCTGTTTCTGTTGCGGCGCACCACAAGGTAAGGAAAGTATATAAGCGCGGCAGAGAAGATAAGGGCAAAGTGTTTCGGCTCGGCGTCTCGGAACGAGCAGCTTAGAAATGGACAAAGAGTGTGCAATTGATGAACGAAGAGCTTGATAGGTTCCCGGGAGTTACGCCGGATAATATTGTAGAAACCGCACGATATTTCAGCGACACAACTGCCCGCCATCTTCAGGTGCTACTGTCGCGTCGCTGAGAAGCTCGCCAATTTATATGTTGGCTTTCTAGAACAGCTCAGGCGCCATCGGGGGCATACCGTCATCGAATACCAATCGTAGACGAGATCGAATACCGGAGCCTCTGCTGGAGAAACGGGTCGCGGTCTGCGGAAGCGCGCCGCTGCCCGGGAAATGCGGCCGGGAGCGACGGACCCCGTTCGCGAGCGCGAGGTGTCGGTGGCCGATTTAAGCATCTGCGCTAAGGTTTCCCATCTGCGTTGACTCGGTGCAGTTGCTAATCTGCGGCTGAAGATCAGTTAGTGCCACCAAGGCTGGCTCCCAGGCTTTGCTCAGGTGAAACCCCGTGTCTGTTTAATACGTCACTGCTTATACGTATTTCGACCGCCTCTTTGATGATGGAGCCCCAGTATATGGAAGCATACCAGAGGATCTTGGTTTCTTCATAGTTCATGCCGTGTCCCGTGTCAAGGCAGTGTTCAGCAACCGCAGATTTCTCTGGCTGACCCAACCTCGTGTGACGTTTATGTTCGTCGCAATCTGTCCTTAACCGTGCGACCCGTCTGGCCAATATAAGACTCCCAACAGCAGCACGGGATTTTATATATTCCTGGTCTCCTCAGGCCGAGGTTGTCTTTAACAGAGCCCAGCATTGATTGCACTCTTACTGGAGGGCGTAAAACGCATTTAATCCGGTATTTCTTGAAAATTTTGCCCATCTGATCGCGTTGTTAAAAAGATGTGACTATACGCTGGTCCCTATTTCGATTGTACAAGAGGTGGGATTCTTCCTGCATGTCGGTCAGGGGGCCTAAAGATGGCTTAGTGTAACGTCGAAACTGGTAGCAAAAATAAAACAAAGTTGTAAATATAGACGGCTGAAGAAGGTGTTATCGATTTGACATCTTATACTGAACAGCCGAGGTCCCGCAACCATTCGGGATAAGATGGACTTACAGAGATTTTTTGAACAAGTGGCTTTGCAGCGGACGACCCCTATGTGATTCCGTGTTGACCCAGTGAGATCGTCATTTACGGTTTCAGTCGACAGGTCTCATCCTTATTGGACCGTGCATCAAACGAAACGCGTCGCCTCGCCGGATGAATCAGTTTTGTTGTAGCATTGTTGCACTCGGGCGATAATGGTGTGCAGATACGCCTTCTCTTGAGCAAACAGTCGCTAAAAACTTGCCACGCGGTACAAACGCATGCCGTTGTGGTTAGTATTACGCAGTGTGGGATATTCAACTAGAATCTGGGGTCTGTGGTAGTAATCGAAGTCTCGACAGCTGTATACTATATGAACACTGTTGCGGACCACGTACATGCCTTCCTGCTTGATGTTTGCCCGATAGGCATGGCATCTTCCAGTAGCTTAACTGTCCTTGTCACATGGACATGATCGTGTTACAGTGGTTTAAAATGGCTCTGAGCACTATGGGACTTAACTTCTAAGGTCATCAATCCCCTAGAACTTAGAACTACTTAAACCTAACTAAGGGAAGGACATGACACACATCCATGCCCGAGGCAGGATCCGAACCTGCGACCGTAGCGAGTAAATTCGGCATCCTGAACCTGATAGAACACACGGGGATACTATGCGTTCTCCGCTCTATGCCCGAAAACAACTGACCAGTAATTTCGCGCATTGCTTGAATTTCGTGTAGACTTCTAGTGCCACCTACACCTGAAAACCTACCAAAGACTTTTCAAATCCATGCCACGAAAAATCGCTGCTTCACTAAGTTCCAAAATCGGACCAACACGGTGTTCAGCATATAGTAAGCACGGTGTTAAGTACACAGTATAGTATAGTATATATAGTATAGTATAGTAAACACGGTGTTAAGCATATAGTAGGACGGTTTTGGTTCATCAGTGTCTGTTGTAGCGAAGTTCTTCACGCTCGTTTGGGTCCGCAATTTCCGCCTCACAAAATATGATAGTATAAACACCGAAGCAGACGCGATTCACAGACAGATGGGCCAGAAGACTTTCCCTTAGATTAATTGACGATTGCAGCGACAGGAAAGGCATCCAGTCACAAGTTTAAAACGAAACAACCTGCCAAACCAATTTAGCCTACGCCATACGGCGTTCCAAGCACTAGGAAAGAGAGATTTCATGTTGTGCCAATGAAATCCATCACAAAACTGAGCCGCGAACACCCTGATGTCGATTCTGGTACTAGCTGAACCTATTTGGTTATGTTTCTAAATAAGACGTCTCAGGCACCCAGTGTGGTGGAGCTTTTGCAGCAACGTGAGGCCGTTTTAAGTACACTCACAGTTCACAGCTGGACCGGCCGGGGTGGCCGAGCGGTTCTAGGCGCTACAGTCTGGAACTGCGCGACCGCTACAGTCGCAGGTTCGAATCCTGCCTCGGGCGTGGATGTGTGTGATGTCCTTCGGTTCGCTTAGTTAGGTTTAAGTAGTTCTAAGTTCTAGGGGACTGATGACCTCAGAAGTTAAGTCCCATAGTGCTCAGAGCCAGCCAGCTCACAGCTGGGCTGTCAGGTGTCGTAGGCTGAACGTCGTCGGCGGTGAGATGGCCGTTGGACCGAGCTGTGCTTGAAATCGTGGTTTGTGCCGAGGGCTCTTGATGGGCTGTGCTGCGTGTGTTTTTGTCCCAGGTGCTGACTTGGTGGACCGCTGTTTCGCCTATTGACCCGTTAAGGCCTCCTTCCCTCCGAGAGATGACGACCCCACACGCTGCAGTTTGTTTTTGCGAGTTCCCGGCTGCCTTGTTTGGTGGGCGTGGCAGCATACATCGTCCATAATTTACTTTGGCCTAATGTGGGAAATGTGGTGAGCTCCGTATTTGGTGGATGTTGATGTATTAGTGATGCTTCACTGCTCATTTGTACTCTGTCACCATTAACTGTCGTTTGTTGTTCTTGCCTGCTCATTCTCCTAGCCAGAGTTTGGCCATTGCATTAATGGTGGATCAGCTTCCTGAACTTTATTAAGCCTAACGCTCATTTGATTCGAATTCACGATTTCCACTAATCTTGCGTGCACTTATAAATTTAGTACAATGTATTGCTGAAGTTAAAGACTCCCTCTCAATTCTATCTCATGTGCTCTCTTTTCCTGGTGTTTTGGGGGAGGCCTGTGCGGTCTTTCAGTTTCCATCTGATTTACGTTCTGAGTTTGTGTTATAGAGTACATATTGGTTCTGTTCTGTGTTCACGAAATCAGGCAGCAACGCCTTTCCGTCAAGTCTTTAATCTACTGTAAAGTATCTTCTGTCTATTTACAGCTAGGTTCACGGATTAGTATTTGTGTAAAAAACAAATAATTAAAAAACTTTCTGTTGCATGTTCACATGTCACTGTTGTGTTAAAGGAGTCTGTGTACGGTTCCTCTTTCGGTTGCAATGTAAATCTTATTTGTATTCTGTATAACGTCCTCTGAATGAAGCAACGGCCTGCGCTGAAAAAGTAAATTTGTTGTTAATAACTGGAAATGTAACTTCTATTACACCTCTCTGCTCCGTCGGCTTCACAGACATGAGTAATTTGTTTTCCTTCTGTCTGCTTCACAGACGTATATAATTTTCTGTTCTTTTAAAATTTTGGCACATTAATGGTTTCACACATGTGTTTTGAACGTACTGTTGAGTCTGCTTCTCAGACAGCTGCAATTCGTTGCCTTTAAAAATTATGTAGCATTTATTGCTTAACTGGCTGCTGCACAGACGTGTATAGCAACTAACAGGATCTGTTCCTAAAATCTTTCTTAACTTCTTGTACATCAGCCAGAATTTAAAAAGTTGTTTTAAATCTACTGACCCTTGTAATCAAAAGTTTGCCCGTTGTAGTGAATAAATTTTAAATTTGACTTTTTTTGATAGTTATAAGACAGGTCTCTGTGATGAATATATAATTATTTTTTAAATTATTTTATTTGCGCTCAGCACTTCACTAGTCCCAGATCTTAACTACTTGCCTGAGGGATTATAATTGCCGACCGCGGTGGTCTCGCGGTTCTAGGCGCTCAGTCCGGAGCCTCGCGACTGCTACGGTCGCAGGTACGAATCCTGCCTTGGGCATGGATGTGTGTGATGTCCTTAGGTTAGCTAGGTTTAAGTAGTTCTAAGTTCCAGGGGACTGATGACCACAGCAGTTGAGTCCCATAGTGCTCAGAGCCATTTGAACCATTTGGATTATAATTAATGATGGATCATATTGCTGCAAAATACACTCCTGGAAATGGAAAAAAGAACACAATGACACCGGTGTGTCAGACCCACCATACTTGCTCCGGACACTGTTAGAGGGCTGTACAAGCAATGATCACTCGCACGGCACAGCGGACATACCAGGAACCGCGGTGTTGGCCGTCGAATGGCGCTAGCTGCGCAGCATTTGTGCACCGCCACCGTCAGTGTCAGCCAGTTTGCCGTGGCATACGGAGCTCCATCGCAGCCTTTAACACTGGTAGCATGCCGCGACAGCGTGGACGTGAACCGTATGTGCAGTTGACGGACTTTGAGCGAGGGCGTATAGTGGGCATGCGGGAGGCCGGGTGGACGTACCGCCGAATTGCTCAACACGTGGGGCGTGAGGTCTCCACAGTACATCGATGTTGTCGCCAGTGGTCAGCGGAAGGTGCACGTGCCCGTCGACCTGGGACCGGACCGCAGCGATGCACGGATGCACGCCAAGACCGTAGGATCCTACGCAGTGCCGTAGGGGACCGCACCGCCACTTCCCAGCAAATTAGGGACACTGTTGCTCCTGGGGTATCGGCGAGGACCATTCGCAACCGTCTCCATGAAGCTGGGCTACGGTCCCGCACTCCGTTAGGCCGTCTTCCGCTCACGCCCCAACATCGTGCAGCCCGCCTCCAGTGGTGATGCGACAGGCGTGAATGGAGGGACGAATGGAGACGTGTCGTCTTCAGCGATGAGAGTAGCTTCTGCCTTGGTGCCAATGATGGTCGTATGCGTGTTTGGAGCCGTGCAGGTGAGCGCCACAATCAGGACTGCATACGACCGAGGCACACAGGGCCAACACCCGGCATCATGGTGTGGGGAGCGATCTCCTACACTGGCCGTACACCTCTGGTGATCGTCGAGGGGACACTGAATAGTGCACGGTACATCCAAACCGTCATCGAACCCATCGTTCTACCATTCCTAGACCAGCAAGGGATCTTGCTGTTCCAACAGGACAATGCACGTCCGCATGTATCCCTTGCCACCCAACGTGCTCTAGAAGGTGTAAGTCAACTACCTTGGCCAGCAAGATCTCCGGATCTGTCCCCCATTGAGCATGTTTGGGACTGGATGAAGTGTCGTCTCACGCGGTCTGCATGTCCAGCACGAACGCTGGTTCAACTGAGGCGCCAGGTGGAAATGGCATGGCAAGCCATTCCACAGGACTACATCCAGCATCTCTACGATCGTCTCCATGGGAGAATAGCAGCCTGCATTGCTGCGAAAGGTGGATATACACTGTACTAGTGCCGACATTGTGCATGCTCTGTTGCCTGTGTCTATGTGCCTGTGGTTCTGTCAGTGTGATCATGTGATGTATCTGACCCCAGGAATGTGTCAATAAAGTTTCCCCTTCCTGGAACAATGAATTCACGGTGTTCTTATTTCAATTTCCAGGAGTGTAGTAATGGGAGACTGGAACGCCATTGTGGGAGAAGGGAAAGAGGGAAACATAATAGGCAGTCATGGTCTTGGAGAGAGGAATGACAGAGGTGAATGGTTAATTGACTTCTGCAGGGAAAGGCAGCTGATAGCGGCAAACACATGGTTCAAGAACCACAAGAGGAGGCTCTACACTTGGAAATCACCAGGGGATAAATACAGAAACCAAATTGATTTTATACTGGCAGAAGAAAGATACAGGAATGGAATCGAAAAGGTGTACACATTACCAGGTGCAGATATTAATAGTGACCACAACTTACTTTTAAAAATGAAAAAACTGATGAAGACGACCATGGCGAAGAAGTGGGATTTAGAGAAGATAAGATCCAACAAAGAACAAATTACAGAAATGTTGTCTCGGTACTTTCTAAACACATTACGAGACAAAGAAGCACCTGATAATGCCAACGAGTACTGGAATATGCTGAAAGAGGGAATCATTAAAGCAGGACAGCAAAATATAGGATATGTAAAAGGGAAAAGGTCAAAAAGAACCATGGGTCACACAAGAAATGATTTCCAAGATGGAGGAGAGAAGAAAATTGAAAAACAAGAACACTGAAGATGCAAGAAAGATATACCGAAGGTTAAATAATGAACTGCGAAGAAAAACAG
Source organism: Schistocerca gregaria (assembly GCF_023897955.1). Lineage (NCBI taxonomy): Eukaryota > Metazoa > Arthropoda > Insecta > Orthoptera > Acrididae > Schistocerca > Schistocerca gregaria. The sequence continues at coordinate 190,941,888 of NC_064921.1, forward strand.
AGCAGGCTAGGAAAAAATGGCTAAAAGAGGAATATGATGAAATTGAAGAACTGAACAGGAAGGGAAGATACGACTTACTATACAACAGAGTAAAGACTATGACAATAGCAAACCAGAAACTCTGGAACTTGAATCACACAACAGTGTAAGTGATGACGAGAAAGGACCGACCATCATAATGGAAGAAGTAAAGTCTGCCATAGCTGCAATGAAAAATGGCAAAGCGGTAGGTACAGATACAATACCGGGAGAAATTCTAAAATGCTTGAACCACGATGAAATAAGAAAAATATTGAGGTTATGTAATAAAATATATGACAGTGGTGAATGGCCTGAGGACTTTCTGACAACAGTAATGATTCCATTATCGAAAAAACAAGGAACCAAGAAATGCAACGAGCACAGGACAATCAGCCTCATTTCACATGCAGCCAAAGTGATGTTAAGAATAATCAATAAAAGACTTGAAAAAGTAATGGTGGAGAATCTTGGCGAGGCGCAGTTTGGCTTTAGACGGAATACGGGCACCAGAGATGCAATAGATCTCCTACGAATCTTGGGAAAAAGGTTTATTGAAAAAGGAAGCGACCTATATATGTGCTTCATCGATCTAGAAAAGGCATTTGACAATGTGGTTTGGGACAAGCTGGCGACTATAATGAGGGAAAAAAGAGTGGACTGGAAAACCAGAAGACTTATAAACTCATTATATCTTAATCAAAAAGTTTCAGTTAAAGTGAGAGGAGAAAGTACAAACTGGATCAGACTAGGAAAAGGAGTAAGACAAGGATGCTGTCTATCACCTACACTTTTCAACCTCTACTTGGAAAATATGATTGACCAATGCTCGTTAGATGACAAAGGAGTAGAAATTGGAGGAAGAAGAGTAGGGTGTTTGTGATTTGCTGATGACATGGTCCTTCTACCCACAGGGGAAAAAGAATTAGAGGATTTGGTGGACACCATTGCAACTAACGGAAAAAAATATGGAACGAAAATTAACACAAAAATTAAAGTATTGGCACTAGGAGGAAATAAGGAAATAAAAATTATGCTGAATGGAGAAACACTAGAACAGGTGCAAAATTTTAAGTGTTTTGGAAGCAGGATAGACACCGACTGGAAGTGCACCACAGAAATTAAAACAAGGATAGCAATGGCAAAAGAGGCGGTTTATAAGTAGAATCTTCTGCAGCGGTCTGGACAGAGAACTCAGAAAGAGACTCATAAAATGACTTTTATGGAGTGTTCTTCTATATGGCGCTGAAACATGGACTATGAGGAAAAAAGACAGAGAAAGGCTGGAGGCTTTTGAGATCTGGACATGGCGGAAGATGGAAAGAATAAGTTGGATGGACAGAGTAAAAAATGAAGAGGTATTGAGAAGAGTGGTAGAGAAAAGACAGTTACTAGATGTAATAAAGAGAAGAAAAAGAAATTGGATTGGGCATATATTAAGAAAGAATGACGGACTGATAAAAACAGTTTTAGATTATGTAGAAGGGAAAAGGAAGCGAGGAAGGAAGAGATTCCAGATACTGGATGACATGATGGACGGTACAACATACAACAGCCTTAAGATGGAAGCAATGGATCGCAGAAAATAGAGAGGCAAAGGTCCTGCTAATATAGCAGATAACTGATGATGATGATATTTTACTGGGATTCTGTTTCACCAACAGAAAAGAGAGTCTTGACCAGGTATTTATTCAATTTTCATTACAACGATTTTGTTCTTATCAAAACAGTACCGTTGGTGCCTTGTCAGCAGACAGTCTCTGATTTTCGTCTAGGAAGTTACGACACTCAGGTATTTCCGTACGGTCACAGTGTGATCCTTGCGTCTGCGTCTACGTTCCTTGCGAAGCAGTCAGCTGTTACATCGCAACCGTACCTCATCAATGGTTATGCGCCGGCAGTTTGTTACTCACGGCTTGAACATAGTCTATTCTTCCGTAACAGCTAATAGGGGCTCGTCTGTCAAGTGGCGGATCATCCGCTGAGCAAACAATACCATGTTTACAGTACCGAGTCTGTTGCACACCCTCGTGAGTAGTCCTGCACTAGCATGTTATGCAAACGTAAAATGCTACAACAAAGTGAAGTACAACAGTTTTACATTCAATTACGTCTGTGGAAGAGATTACATTTTGACAAGTTGCCTATTATTCTTTTCTGTTCTGTTATTTCATCCACCTTGCTCTTGAAAAGAGGTAAGGGAGGGAGCATTGGGGGGAGGAGATGTGGAAGTTGCCAATGGTAACACATCCGCTTTTCAACCAGTCTTAAAAAATGTATAAAAACATTATAAGGTAATGAATCAGGTAAAGGCTAACAGTGAAAATAATGATGCTTTCTTGAGGTTTATCCAAAAAATAAATGCATGTTATTTTCGATATAAGTTATTGTTGTGGATGGAACGTTTTATCGAACAAATGGAATGAAGCTAGAGCTGTTGGAAATGCAGGGAGAAGAATGGGCAAAAGGGCAGCAGTGATATAAAGAGGAAGAGGAACATTCTTTTGAAGCTCAATGAATGAGTAGGTCTGTGAGCGGATTTCGTGATCATGAGGTTAATGTCATACTGTTGCTGTAGGATGTACAGAGTGTGTAAATGCATGATTTGGTGAAGGGGTCGGCTTGGGGGTGATATGATGGCACAAGTGTGCCTCGGTATGAGGGCTGGTGATTACGAATGAAACGACTGGATGGGTGGTGTCAAATATGCAAGAAGTGTAGGAAATTCGAAGACGTTCGGTGAGTGAGAGGACGGAAATCAATAAGTTGATATAGGTTTCGAATGAGGCAGCATAGGCTGATATGGAAGGCGTGGCAGAATGCGTGAAGGGAGTGACAGAATTTCGGTAGAACGGGAATCCAGGTGACAGTGTCATCAGAGCGGACAGGTCAGATAAGGCTTTGTACATGGCACGATGCAGTCCCCCTGCTCGGCCATTTAGTAGCCAAAGTCCGTCAGCTCGTTGTTTTATGCTTAGTAAGAGGGATTTGCATATTAGTTTAACGTCGAAGGGTCTTTCTTTCTGTTTCCTATTCCATTGCCTTTTCCCTTTTATTGTACAGCGTTGACTGTCTCCGGTAAGAAATCAATGTACCCGTCTGTCTGCGTCTAATGAAGATCTCGTGTTCACGTGTGATAACGTTTCATCTTTGCGTAGGGTGTATCAGACGCAGGACGCGGGTACCAACCTAGTATTTACGTCGATGGATGTGGGAAACGGCCAAAAACCCACATCCAAGTTGGCCGCCTCTCCAGCCCACATCGTTAATTCACGAGGCCGATTCCATCCGGGGCCAGCTCACCTCCCTGTGTCACGGCTGTGTGCGTTTTAGCGCTCTCGACTATCCCAGCGTGTAGTTTACAGTTCAGGTTTGATCCGAAGTATTATCGTGACCAATTCCATAGCTATGCTTTGACTTTGCATTTCCACTCATTCCGCGGCTTGTGGTTTATTAGATTTCGGATCATAGCTGTTGCGTCATAGTGTAGCCCGAATGGTGATCCACCTTTGTGGTTGAAACGTCCCCTTAGAAAAATTGAGCAAGACTGTGCTTAAACTGACACACAATATTTTTAGCGCAACGCAATCTGACTTTTAAAAATCCCTACAAAAGAATGGCCCTGACTAACATTAACCTATACCTTTCACAAATCACTTACCTCAGCAAAAATCTTCGCTACTCGAACTACTGCAATAGAGCGAGCGCCACTATTGGCAGCTAAATAAAAGATTCAAACTACAGATGGCACTAACTACTGATAGGCATAGTTAGCGAATGAAAGATTTTAATAGAGAACAAACAATGTATTTACCTTAATAGTCATAATATATACATCAGTTCATGACATCCAGTCTTACAAATTTCAAAACTCCACCATCACTCTCCCCACATCCACCACTGCTGGCGGCTCACCTCCAACTGCTCAACGCTACGGGCTGTTAACTTCCAGCTGCCCCACACTACAATGGCGAGTATTACAACAATGCCAACCAGCCACTGACTGCACACAGCACAGCCAGTGATTTTTCATACACAGCGCTATGTGGCGTTACCAATAAAAAAACCTAAACAGCCTACTTACATGGTTAATACGCTGAGAACCGCAAACCTGATGGGGTCACTCATAGAGACAGTGTTACCAACACACAAAATGATTGTCAGTCATCTACATATCCAGGCCACTCTGCAGATTTATGCCAAGGTGTATGTCTCATTAAACTAGTACAAATTCCTTTTTCTATATCGTTAAAAGGACATCGCATTGCAACCATGTGATGGTGTAGCACAGTTATAAATGCTTGCAATGTACTAATAGGACTTGGTAGAGCAACTGGGTTAACAAATTATTTGTATATCAAAATTGTGCATTGAGAGGGGACCAGGGATCTTTGCCACAAAATGGTATCTGATTTCACTGCGAAAAAAAAAAAAACGAAAAGAAATAATTATACGGCATTATTGTCCAGGAGACCTCATCCAGGGCGGTTCGTTTGCCTAGTATTTTTATTTGAGGCCATGTCAGCGGCTTGTGCGTCGGTAATGATGAAACTATGATGATGATAACACAACATCCAGTCCCCTAATTGGCTCGGAATCGAAACCAGGAGCAGCAACGCTAACCACTAGATCACGAGCTGGATGCTGTGTGAAAGGCTGTTGCCTGGGAATATATTGTTTGTGTCTGCATTTGAGAAAAGCTGTAAAAATTTGATATGATTAATATTGCTGTCTTGCCCTTATATCTTATTAACATCATACAAATTTCATCACACTACGTTAGTATACTATAGGACGAAAATAAAAGCAAAAATAATTTTTGTTAAATGTTGTCCTTAGATCCCTTTTTTGATACCTGTTACTGTTGGACTGTGCAAACAATACGATTTTTCTCAGAATGAATTTTTCACTCTGCAGCGGAGTGTGCGCTAACATAAGCACTTGCCCATGATAGGCACAGGTCTCAGGTTCGATTCCCCGTCTGGTATACAGTTTCAGTCTGCCAGGAAGTTTGAAAATCATTTCTTGTTACTTTTTAAACACTGTAATTTTAAATGCAAACGACAGGAATAACGCGAAATGTTTCCGAACTTAATGGCGCTCAACGACGAGCAAAATATTTTGATGCATTCCAAATATGTATTTAAGTGTGGTCAATTGCAGTCGAGAACTGTTACGATGCAATATATATTAACATTTTTGTGGCGAGATTGATGGTAGTAACACAGAAAATGATTGTAATGTGTCATAACTTCCAGTGAATAGAAAAAGGGTGTTATTCGGCGCAATTTCCTCTTTGTTTCGAGTTCATGCTTAATTATACGAGAGATTTTGCAACATATATAAAACGCACCTCCGAATCTAAAGCAATACCTGTTCATGACGGCGCCAACATCTTCAGTTATAATATAAATAAGTAACATTCTGATGAAACATTTCAGTGCAGCGTGATAAAAGAAGTTTGGTTCTCTGTGTTCATTTCCCGTTTCCCTTTAGGATGTGTTAATCGCAGTTAATTCGAGTTGGGATTAACCGTATAGTAGTTCAGAACAACTTTAAGTTTTTATAACGTATTCATAGGATGCGAAGTTACACTGTCCATAATGTTCCATATAATCACTAGCTATCACTCGGATTAGTGGGCCACTGATTGCGATAATATGTAATTGCTTTGGACAGCTCGGTAGAAGACACGCAGATTTTATTGACCAGTGCCTGCCGTTACTGTCACCCACAATGTAAAAGTAACATATTTAATCTCAGGAATTGATGAATTTTTAAATTTATTAGTGAAGTATTCGGCACTGACTTTATGAATAGCCCATGACTGTTTTAGTTTCATTAAATTATTGATGGAAAAACATAAGCTTTAAATAATCCGCTACTGGCTGCCTGTAATTTAGAAAGCCTATTTTTTAAAATATTACCTTCTTTGACACTTAATACCATGTCAAAATACTATTTTCTGCAGAGTTAAATGTGATAACAACACACTGGAAAATGAAGACATCAAAAGGAGAACTGGTTGGAAATCAGCATCTTGGGTGCACATTTCCAAATGCAGTTGTAGGAGGTAACCAACAGATCATTTTATGCAATTAAACACACTTACTTACGCCCTTATAACAGACATTTAACTATCCATTTCATTAAAAACATTTCAAACAAAGGAGTAGCATTCACCAATATCTCATCTTAAATAGCACATACGGGAACAATAGAATTTTTAGTGTATAAACATTAGCAAGGTAGTCCATAATATATTTAACATGTTGAAAAAACAAAGTTACTTATCAGCATTATGATATATCTTGGAAACCAGCCAAATGAAAATACATTCTTAACACTGTCATTGGTGGTATTATGCAGTTGCAGTTGTTATAAGCTTTCCAAAAACATTCTCTTTAGTAATACACGTTTTTTTTAATATGGTCGTCTATCTAGACCTAGCGAAGACATGAGAGGGTTGTGTAGTGGAAACCTACGCTGTAGACGCCTATTTTAAACAGCAAGGGTTGAAGAGATAACTTACAGTCCTGGGACAGCCTTGCACCCAATAGATTTTTGTTGTTCTGTAGGGGCAGCAGGTACATGGAAGCCGCCCAAATACTATTATCGTTTTGCGAGAAGGTCGAAATTCTATAGAGCTTTTTTATTTAATTTCCGATTGAGAGTTTGGGATACACTGCTGGTCGTCGAAATAACGTCATCATGGAGTACTACACGTCTGAATATGCAAATAATCATCGTTTAAGCGAAACGTTGGTAGGAGTAGCGCCATCTATATTTTGTATGTAAGGAAATATTACCAAGCAGGTTCTCATTCAGAAATCACATTTCAATATTGAATATTTAGGAGAAAATGGTGTAAGAAGGAGAATCGCTTACCAGCAACGACCGGTAGTCGAGCGTAACTGGATCGTAGCCTATCGAAAATACAGTTTATCGTTTCCCGATATCGATACTCGTGTCTGCAGCTCGTGGTCTAATGGTTACAGTAGACTGGAAGATCCCGAGTTCGATTCCTGGCCGAGTGGTAAATTTTCTTCACTCTGGACTGCGTGTTGTCCTCATCATTACGTCTCATCTTCATCGACGCGAAAGTCGCTAAAGTGGCGTCAAATAGACTTACACCAAGCGGCCGAAAACCCCAGACAGGGTCTCCGACTAATAATGCCATTCGATCACTCAGTCATTCATTGCAAGTCGCATTGGTAGGGATCCCATTACCATTATGCGACTTTCGAATCGATGGGTTCAGGAGCGTCATGGAGGATCTCAGTGGTGTTGACGGCCGCTGTGGCCGAGCGGTTCTAGGCGCTCAGTCCGGAACCGCGCGACTTCCACGGCCGCAGGTTCGGATCCTGCCTTGGGCATGGATCTGTGTGATGTCCTTAGGTTAGTTAGGTTTAAGTAGTTCTAAGTTCTAGGGGACTGATGACCACAGATGTTAAGTCCCATAGTGCCCAGAGCCATTTGAACCATCAGTGGTGTTATTTGACTAGAGCCCGAGAAGACAAACACATATTGTTCTGTTGGTCCTGCAGGACCGTACAGCTTCTTCACGTACCATATGTAATGAAATGGGCTTCTTTGTAGGAAAACAAGCATCCACACGAATAATTATTTTATTTATATATTCTTCTTTATTCTTCACATTCGCAGCCTATTATCTGAGAAGCTGGGTTCCGGGTTCGACTCCCGGCGGTTTCGGGGATTTTCTCTGCCTCGAGATGAATGGGTGTTGTGTGTCTTTCATCATCATTTCATCCTCATTCACTCGCAAGTCGCCGTAGTGGCGTTAAAGAACTTGTGGAGCGGCGGCCTAACCGCCCCGCGAGGGGTCTCCCGGCCACCAATGCCATACGCTCATTATCATTATTATTATCTGAGAAGCTGAAGTAGGCATTGCAGTATTTATATATGTGTATAAATACATACAGGATGACTACAATTAAATTTAAACTTTCAAAATTCTGTGGAAGTAACACCACTGGTCAGAATAACGTCAAATTGCAACGGAATATTATGGAAGAAGGGGGGAAACGTATGGCACAAGAAAAAAATAGTGTGAAAATTGATCAATAAATGGCACTGTATGTGTAAGAATAAGTAAATGAAAGCACCTGTCATGCGCACGACCCACTGAAGTTAGTACAAACACGCCGGGTAAACGGCTTTCCCTCCTTTCGCGTATGCGACGTTCGCCATGACTGTCTCAATGCAGGATCGCGCTCTGCTTGTATTGCTGTATTACAAAATGATGGCTGAGCACACGTCGCTCTGTAGAAGTTCCGGACACTGAACGGTTTAAAAAAAGGCATTGGTCCGATGACTGCCGTGGGTCTGGAGAAAATGATTCAGAAATTCGAAAAGATGGGTTCTTTTGGTGTTCAACATGGTAGGGGGAGGAAACGAATTGATTCGACGCCTGTGGAAGCAGTGGCCACGGCAATGCAGGAAAAGACGAGTGGTGGTGTGCAAACGTGTAGTGCGTGGATAACTGCCCGAACATTGGACGTACCCGTGAGCACGTTGCGTAAAATACATTCAATATTACCCATGAGCACGAGTTGCTTCCTGTTGCTCTGCCAGCAAGAGAGACCTTTGCTTTAGAATTTTTTGCTCGCATGGGAGTGGACAATGACTGGTCGTGGAAGATTCTGTGGACAGACGAAGCCCACTTCCATCTGACAGGATATATCAATACACAGAATTGTCTGATACGGCCAACGGAAAATCCACACGCAGATCGGCCAGTAACATTTCATCCAGAAATTGACACTATGTGGTGCGGGTTTACAGTATCATTTAACATAGAGCCATATTTCCGGTCCTGTTACCTGTACCGTCACTAGTAAGCGCTATGAGTGTCTTTTGCGCAACCTCGTCATTCCAGCTCTCCAACACCGTGGATGTGTGGAAGGGATCATTTTTATGCAAAATGGCGCACCTCCGCCCATTGCAAATGCAGTTAAGTAGCTACTGAAGCGCCATTTCGGAAATGCTAGTATTATCAGCCGCCATTTGCCTGCAGCCTGGCCGTCCCGGTCACCTGATCTTAATCCACGTGACTTCTGGCTGTGAGGCTATCTGAAAGATGTTGTGTTCAGTGTTCCGATTGCAAACTTATCTGCATTGCGCAACATGTACTGAACGCGACACCGGAAACACTTCGATCAATTGTGGAACAGCAATGTGTTTCTCGATTTCAACTTGTTGCAAAAAACGGTGGACAGCATATTGAACATGTTTTGCGCCAGTCACACTAAAATTAATAACCCGATTTGATTTTGATTGCTTCTTTTATGCAGTTTTTTGCCTTGGAACAATTAAAACCCGATTTTTCCAATCCGATATGATATGGCTTCGCTATGGTGAATGGGCTTACGTCACTAACAGTATCGCACCTGTACACCCATGCACACTGAGTACTACAGTTTGTTCAGTGTCAGACGTACACCTTATGCATTTTTGTGTGATTCATTTGTCATTTGCAGTCGACCACTATTAAATTATGATGCTTACAGCGCCATCTGTTGCTACGTTTTGTAATTATTTATTTTCCTTCTGCCTTCTCCGATAATATTCCATTGTAATTTGACATCATTCTGACCAGTGGTGTTATTTCTACAGCGGTTTGAAAGTTTAACTTGAATTATAATCACTCTATATATACTACTGGCCATTAAAATTGCTACACCAAGAGGAATTGCAGATGATAAACGGGTATTCATTCGACAAATATATTATACTAGAACTGACATGTGACTACATATTCACGCAATTTGGGTGCATAGATCCTGAGAAATCAGTACCCAGAACAAACACCTCCGGCCGTAATAACGGCCTTGATACGCCTGGGCATTGAGTCAAACAGAGCTTGGATGCCGTGTACAGGTACAGCTGCCCATGCAGCTTTAACACGATACCACAGTTCATCAAAAGCAGTGACTGGCGTATTGTGACGAGCCAGTTGCTCAGACACCATTGACCAGACGTTTTCAGTTGGGGAAGATCCGGAGAATGTGCTGGCCAGGGCAGCAGCCGAACATTTTCTGTATCCTTAAAGCCCTACAGGACCTGCAACATGCGGTCACGCATTGTCCTGCTAAAATGTAGGGTTTCGCAGGCATCGAATGATGGGTAGAGCCACGGGTCGTAACACATCTTAAATGTAACGTCCACTGTTCAAAGTGCCGTCAATGCGAACAAGATGTGACCGAGACGTGCAACCAATGGCACTCCATACCATCACGTCGGGTGATACGCCAGTATGGCGATGACGAATACACCCTTCCAATGTGCCATTGGGATCCAGCACGGCGTTCCGTATTACCCTCCTGAACCCACCAATTCCATATTCTGCTAGCAGTGATTGGATCTCGAGCAATGCGAGCAGCAATGTCGCGATACGATAAACCGCAATCGTGATAGGCCACAATACGACCTTAATTAAAGACGGAAACGTGATGGTAAGCATTCCTCCTCCTTACACGAGGCATCACAACAACGTTTCACCAGCTAACGCCGGTCCAACTGCTCTTTGTGTATGAGAAATCGGTACGAAACGTTCCTCATGTCAGCACGTTGTAGGTGTTGCCACCGGCGTCAACCTCGTGTGAATGCTCTGAAAAGCTAATCATTTGCATATCACAGCATCTTGTTCCTGTCGGTTAAATTTCGCGTCTGGAGCACGTCATCATCGTGGTGAGGAAATTTTAATGGATTGTAGTATACTTCCCAGGGTTTAATTTTAAAAATCCAATACTGCATATTGGTAATACTACAACTACTCATAGCACTACAAAACTAGAATTAAACCCTTTACAAATTATTGCACCAGTGCAACGTAAATTCTTGAGAAACCATTTCATTCCGTGGTCGCCTATCTCAGCTGTCTTCTCTTCATCTGCAGAGCATGTCGCCTAGCCGAGACGGAAGCATGCTGACGTGTGGTTGAATGCCACGTAGAGTCTTCCTTGCTTTTTCTGAATATTGCGACTGCAGTATCGTCCCAGACGCTTACGGCCAGTGCAAAGATGTCAAGCGCACCACGGACTGTCAGAGGGGCTATCATTGTTGCGTTTTCCGTTAACGTGGCGGCAAAGAGAGGCTCGCTGAAGGGAGTGCGCCGAACTAGAACGGTCGAGTCAGAAGTGATAACATGTCATCTTTTCAGGCGTGTTTCGGTTGAGAGTGCAGCAGCACGATCGGCTTATTCGTGTATGGAGGTTACGAGAAGAACAAACGTTCCTGGATTGCGTTCGTCATTGTCAAACATGCACAGCATCTGAGTTGTGATAGATGGCGGCACTGGATGAATAGGCGATCACCTTTTCTGGGTTATCCAGTAAAATGGATAGCAGGCGTTACATTTCTGTCGTACTGAGGCCCGTAGCCAATATCCCTCTTCGAGGTCTTTATCTTTCAACGAGATAACGCCTTAATTCGATATTTGAATGTTACCATGTACTCTGGAGCTGTTACCCAATAAACACATTTGACCATGGGTTGCCGAGAAACTCTCAAGTCGCTACTCGGCAGCCTCTATGATTATTGTTCTCTGGCAGTGTGTTGAAGTAGGACGGATGGTGACCCAAATTTGTTATCCAAACTCTATTCGACTCGATGCGCAAATGGGTTAGAAACATTGTTGTAGAAACGGAGTTGAAACCTCTAGGGTTAATTTCTCACAATCTCTATCCCCAAATCACCTACAAATTTATTCATGTGTCGAAGTTTTAACGACCAGCCTTTAAGTACTGTAAATAACAAATTTGACCCTCTTTTGCTTCGACCTAGTCACTGAGCAAGAAGCTGTAGTTTCAGGTTTGCATATTGAGTTCCCTTACAAGAGAAGTGTCGCCGTAAATTATTAGTGTTCTTTTATAAAAATAGGACAGAACAGTTTAGATAATAGCTGTAAGTATCTGTCAATGAGATGATTGCAAACCCTATTCATGTTGTTTAAAAGAAGGACACTTCCTTTTGTATCTAAGGTAAAAAAAAAAGGTGGGAGAAGTTCTAGTAAACTTCAGCGTGTATCATAATTAATGGCGTAAACGCATACAGTCGAAAGTACACGATGTTAGAATCAAGTAAGTATCCGTATACGGGGGGTTTAAATGCATAATTGAGAGATACGAGCGTTTCTTCGTCTTCGTTTCTGTGAAACATATCTCTCCAACTGAACAAGTGCTCACAACTCTCAAGGTATGCACTCTAGAGTCCATGTTCACTAGATATTTTGTCTTGTTTTGGTCCATACTACCTCCTCTCAAAATACAGAAAGCAAAGAGCTTGCAGTAGAAGAGTTTTGTTTCATAGTATCGAAGATGAAGAAGTGCGCATAGCCCTTAAGGTATAAGTGAAAAAACTAATGGTTACTCTATCCTTTTGGATTCTAGTGTGTAATATCTTTTGCTGATGCGTATCGTCAGTGTAGCACGAATAAAACTGTTGATATGTAATGTCTCAGCACTGCAGTTTGTTGCTACAACTACGACAGCAGCGGTACAGGGTATAAGACAGTGACAGCGTTAACGATGTGTTATGGAAGTAAATACCACTGCAGATATATTCAGAATTGTTATTAGTTGCGGATAGACACACATATCTATCGTTTGCGCCTTTGTCCCGCATTGTGTTCGGGGTGGGCGTGGTTAAATCGGATTTGGCATGTTAATTTGAAGGGGTGGCCGGATGCCCCTCCTGCCGAGGATGTGCGGATCTGTTTCAAATGTCTGTGAGTCGTGTAACTGAGGCGGGACGTGGGAACCAGCCCAGTATTCATCTAGAGGGATGTGGAAAACCGCTTAAAAACCACATCCAGGCTGGCCGGCACACCGGCCCTCGTCGTTAATCTGTCGGGCGGATTCGATCCGGGGCCGGCGCGCCTACCCGAGTCCAGGAAGCAGCGCCATCTGTTGTTGACAATTGTAACTACTGTAATTTCGAAAGCTTGTCTGCCTGAAAATGTACTGTTGTCCCAAGCATATTGCAACAAACGGTGTATTGCTATCGCTGCTCGTTTAGTTTGTATTGCCGTTTCAAATATACCGGTCATATTTGAAACACCCTGTACAATGAAACCTTATTACGTCAGCTAAAGTCCGTGTCCAACATCACCGAAAAGGCAGGTGACGAGTCAGGATCCCCAACAACATGTATCGGCTAACGATCACAAAACTTCTTCACTACACCGTCCATCGAAAAACGTGCCCAATACAGCTAGCGCCGATCCGAATGGACGTTTCATCGCAACAGTATTCGGCGCCAAAGTGGCCTCTCTTGTCCACTACTAACCACACCGCGTTATTAACTGTCTCACACTCCACGAGTTCGCCCAGTCGATCAGCTCTCCCCCGTGTGTGCCACCACGCTACTGCATCATGAGGGACGAGAAGGTACGATCTTTGGAGGGGGAATGATAGGACGAAAGCCGGCACGGCACACCCATATTTTTCCAGCTATGTTAATATTTAGTTTTACTGTTTTCCTTTCTTTTATCAGGAAGATGACATATAAAACTGAAAATGAACAGAGAATAATCTCCTGTCATAGTGCAGTATAATAGGCCTGTTTTTCAGCCCTTCTTTTACCACCAGTTAGCACACACATAATAAATAACGTATTTTTGTGTGCAACCTTAATTCTTATCCAATGGTTTCACGTAAATTAAATGTAAAATGTTGTATGAGTCAGTTGTATTACCGCTTTGAAAATACAATTGTATGTAATTTATGTGCAATCTATATGTAATAAAGCTTTAGTTTCGTAGGAAGGGTTATCTCTGTACAACGATGAGGAAAGAGGATGACAAGTGAAAACGGGTAGTGAAAGCCAGGAATCGGTAGTGTTAAGATGAGTGGAAGTGACGTAGCTTATGATTAGTAAAAGTAGCAGTTACGTTATATAGGAGGACGGTGGATTTCTTGTAGTTATGAGTAGACAGAGTACGTGAAGAAGAGAACATAAGGTTTCAACTATAGATAGAGTATAAGTCAGGACTCAGGAGCCTACAGAGAAACAGACATAAACACAATGTTAATTACTAAAAAAATAATAATTTTGTGGAAGATTAAGCAATTTTCGTTGTGGTGTGATCTGGAGAAGATTAGGAAGTTCAGAGAGACATTGTACTGACACAGAGAACGCAATATAAACGTGTGGAGACGACAGCAACATAGAACTGTTTAGAAATCTATTGTATCACGATCGTTACAATAAAACAGCAAAAAATTTTAGAAGAGTTGTGTTTCTCAAATTTTAACACAGAACAGGAGATCCAAGAGGTGAAAATTTGGAAGCAATAAATGTCAAGAAAAAAAAATTTTCGAGAGAGAACTTTTCTTAAGATTCAGGAGACCTTGGGAGGCTGAAGCAAACAATGCACTCAAACTGTAGAATCAGAAGCAGTCTCATCAAGAAAAATCAAATACAGTCTACAGTGTACTGACCAGTTTTTTCAACTTATTGTAAAAAAGAAGAGACTCTAGACTACGCCAGCTGCACAAATGGCATTATGAAGAGAGACTATTATCAATTATTTCGTTTACAGAGCTGTGAACTGATCTATCAAAATTTATCTTATAAGTTTAAGAGCCAATGCGTACAATGTTTAAAAGTGAAAACCAATAAAAATGACGACTCTCTACGTAAGTATATAGTTACACAATTGTTCTTTTTTGAATGTCCGAAAATTGTGTCTGATTACTAACCGCAATACATCTCAGTTCCACAATTGTCTGGAATAATTCCTCATATTGACAGTGAGAATTTTAGAATGAGACGATGCACCGGAGAAACAGTGGAATGTATTCTATATTTCTTTTTTTGTTTTAATTTTCATTGGCAGTCGCAATTGACAACGGAAACACTGGTAGAAGCAGATCTCGGGGAAGATCAGTTTGGATTCCATAGAAGTGTTGGAACACATGAGGTAATACTGACCCTACGACTTATCTTACAAGACAGATTAAGGAAAGTCAAACCTACGTTTCTAGGATTTTAAGACTTGAGAGAAAACTTTTGTCAGTGCTGACTGGAATACTGTGTTTCGAATTCTGAAGGTGGCAGAGGTAAAATACAGGGAGCGAAAGGTTATTTAGCATTTGTACAGAAACCAGAAGGCAGTTATAAGAGTCGAGGGACATGAAAGGGAAGCAGTGGTTGAGAAGGGAGTGAGGCAGGTTGTAGCCTATTCCCGATGTTGTTCAATCTGTATATTGAGCAAGCACTAAAAGAAAGAAAAGAAAAATTTGGAGTAGGAATTATTCATGGAGAAGAGATAAAAACTTTGAGGTTTGCCGATGACATTCTAATTCTGTCAGAGACAGCAAAGGACTTGGAAGAGCAGCTGAACGGAATGGACAGTGTCATGAAAGGAGGGTATAAGATTAACATCAACAACAGTAAAACAAGGATAATAGTTAAAATGGTTCAAATGGCTCTAAGCTCTATGGACTTAACATCTGAGGTCATCAGTCCCATAGACTTGTACTACTTAAACCTAACTAATCTAAGGACATCACTCACATCCATGCCCTAGGCAGGATTCGAACCTGTGACCGTAGCAGCAGTGCGGTTCCGGACTGAAGCGCCTAGAACCACTCGGTCACAGCGGCCGGCCGAGTATAATGGAATGTAGTCTAATTAAATCAGGTGATGCTGAGGGAATTAGATTAGGAAATGAGCCACTTAAAGTAGATGAGTTTTGAGGTTTGGGGAGCAAATCAACTGGTGATGGTCGAAGTAGAGAGGACATAAAATGTAGACTCGCTATGGCAAGGAAAGCGTTTCTGACGAAGAGAAATTTGTTAACATCGAGTATAGATTTAAGTGTCAGCAAGTCCTTTCGGAAAGTATTTGTATGGAGCGTACCCATGTATTGAAGTGAAACGTGGACGATAAGTAATTTAGACAAGAATAGAACAGAAGCTTTGCTGAAGATTAGATGAGTAGATCACGTGACTAATGGGGAGGTACTGAATAGAATTGGTGAGAAGATGAATTTGAAGCATAATTTGACTAGAAGAAGGGATCGGTTGGTAGGACATGTTTTGAGGCATTAAGGGATAAGCAATTTAGTACTGGAGGGAAGCGTGGAGGGTAAAAATCGCAGAGTTAGGCCAAGAGATGACAACACTGAGCAGATGGAGAACGATATAGTTGCAATAGCTACACGGTGATGAAGAAGCTTGCACAGGATAAAGCAGCATGGAGAGATGCATCCAACCAGTCTCTGGACTGAAGATCACAATAACAACAACAACAATAATAATAATGTAGAATCCGCCATCTTGTTTTGCTACAGCGATCATCAAACATCTGTGGCTCACCCATGTCACAGATTATCTGAACCAGCGACGACAACAGGTGAGACCAGTGAATCTTCCGACAATTTGTCCACTGTACTAAGAACTCTATTGCATCTAGTGATTACAGCAGCAAAGCAATCACGTAGACATCTAGACAATTCTGAGAACTGTAAAGTCAAATATACTACATAAAGAAATGATGAGGTTTCCTCATTTTATTATCATCCAAAATTTTCTCGCAGCTAGAATCTGTTATAGTACTGCTTGAAGGGTGTTTAACAACATTAGTGCTCCCGTATAAAATATCATATGCTATACTCGTTTACTGCAACAAACGAAACTGTAAACTGTGGCGCGTCTGTCTTCTCTAAATATGTTAATGTGTAGTAAAAGAGAGAATATATACACATATGCTTAAGAACAGGACTAAAGCTGGAAGGTGCCACAGCATATATCAGATGTAGAAAAATATGTACCTTTTCTATTACAATTACTATAATGTGTAATTATACTTCAGCAATATAGTTCTTATGGAACTGTTCATTTTCACATGCCAATCATATTTCAACAGACATTGTTTATTATTAACTTCTTTCTGAATATCTGGAAGATACAGATCAGACCGTACACATTAATAATTCTGTTTAGCTCACATTCTACAAAAATGAGTGTGTGTGTGTGTGTGTGTGTGTGTGTGTGTGTGTGTGTGTGTGTGTGTGTGTGTGTGCGTGTGTGTGTGTTTGCATATCTTCTCGTAAACCAATGGACCGATTTCAATCAAACTTGGTACATGCACCCCTCCCATTCAGAGAACAGACTTTGGGTGTTAGAACCACCTACCAACCATAGTTTACGAGGTATGATGGCTTAAACACTGAGGTGCGTGAAAAACTGGTGCATTGTACATATCGTTTAAATTTATTAGCTCTTTTCTACTAATTCTATTCAAAACATATTTCGCATACATTATCTGCATATGCTGCTGTATATACCGGCACAAATACAACATTGTAAGACTCATAGTTCAAGAGATGTGTTACGCCAAAAAATGCCGCATAGTGCATGAAGTTTTAATACACTTAGCCTTTGCTATTAATACTCTCCTGCACTCGAGTCACATTAATAAAATCCCTAACATCTGGCAACGCTTTTGATAGCTTTCATTAGCTTACGGCTGTTGGCGAAAACGATAGCCGTCTAAAGAGTTACGGAGAGGTGTTTCCATAGAGATGTAAACAACATCGCGTTGTAGAATAGCGAAACAGCTGTCCCCACCGAACAGAAACTGTCCGGTATCATGCTTCTTAATTTGAATACTGTACATATACATTTGTACACTATACATATTTCTTTGTACGACTATTTCGTGATTTCAATGGTGTTTTCACAAACACATGGAAATGAAAATATTTCGCCACTTCACTGCAAATACAGTTATTACAGTTCATTTTTGTATTTTCGTCTCTAATACAGAATTGACGAAACAAATTCTCCGGCAATGACAGGTTTTTTTTAGCATATATACTCTACAGCTCATAACTTTCAACACGCCCTGGTATTTCAGATTTACAATACAAATCAAACGCTATTTGACACAAAATATAATTATTTTAACTTCGACATCATATATAATACAATCACAATCATTATAGTCTACTTTCATCAAAGTATCCTCCTTTGGATTTAATGATTGCCTCACAAACTCGAGGCATGCGGCAATCAGTTTTTGTAGGTATCGTGAATCTATATAATTCCACACATCCTTAACGATATTACAGAGATGTTCCTTGCTGGATATATTAACTTCCCTGATACATCTGTCCTCTTCATCCCAGACCATTTCAATGGGATTACAATTGGAGCTTTGGGACGGCCCTACCGTATCATTCAGTTCTTTCTGTTTTTCCTTCAATGCAGTGTAGTTCGTACGGTATGCCTACCGATGTTTTGGGCCTTTATCCTTTTGTAAGGTGAACCATTTCCCTATTAAGTATACCTGAAGTATGCGGTGGTATTGCTTCTGATCCATACCATCTTCTATTTTTACAATGTCGCCAACTCTACCTCCGGTGAAACATCCCCAAACCATAATAGTGCCTCCACCGTGTTTAACTGTAGGTGAACGCACTGCTGGGCTACCCTTTCCCCTACAAATCGGCGAACAAATATTCTCCTTCTGGTTCCAAAAATCTCGAACTTCGATTCATCGGTGAATAACATCTTCGTCCTCTCTTCCGATGTTCAATGATGATGTTTTCTAGCCCATTCAAGCCTCTTCTATTTATTTATGTGCCTTAGAAGGAGTTTCCTTGCTCTGACACAGCCTTTCAAGCCGACTTCAGTTAGTCTCTTTAATGTCGCAACAGATATTGTAGTCGTGTTCACTTCTACCAGTTATGCACGGATTTGGGGCGAGGACCGTGACTTATTTTCAAACAATATTCTTAAGAATTTATTTTATTTATTAGCGATTCATCAAGAACATTAACACATTTAATCACACTATGTAAGCGTGGAAGTAGTTGCCAGGGAGTAACTGATGAAATCATAAGGAAATTCCTTTTAACAAATGGTAATTTTATTCACTTTAATAGTGCCTAAAAGCATTTTTTAAAAGAAACAGATTTAAAATTATAATCAGAAAGCAGCCTCTAAATATCAAGTTACAATTTATTTACAGGCAGAAAGACGTTTTGACTGTATGAGCTTTCGGGCAGAGAACCTTGCCTGCCGCTCCCTTTTGACACGACCGTAGTTACGACCGCTCACAACAGCCTCTGAAAGACTACAGTGGTGCAAATCTGCAACACACCAGATTACTTTAAAGTTTTAACAATTTACACAAGCACACGAAGTATGCACCCCCGTAGGAGGGATGGAAATGGTACAAAACACTAAAAATTAAAATATTAACTTTGCCACCGAAGGTGCAACTTGATTTTGACTTCTAAGAAAACTCTTAAGGTGAAAGGGAGGCAACTTTATATACTAGAATGATCATTTAAATAAAATCCCATGAAATGCAATTTTGTATAAAATTCTACAAGGTTAGCCAAACAAGTTAAGATGCCCTACAGTACACAGATACCGCCGCTCAAGATGACAGGCAAGATCAAAATATATTTCAGGAATTAGACCGTTACACTCCAAGCAATAAATTCGTTAACACACCAAATCCGACAAACATGACAGAGGTAGTACTAACGTACGGTAGATTGATAGGGAGATTACCGAACAACCCGAACTGCAGGTTGCTCTAACCCGCCCACACTCCACCCAATTTATAAACAACCAACTTCCCGCGAGTGGGCAAACGGAGAAGAATGGTGAGACGATTCCAAAGCAAATGGCTGGTGACCTCACCAAGAAAACGAGTAGAATTTAACAAGAGTAAACAAACAACATATCATCAATCACTTAACTTCTAATAAACTGCGATTTCTCTAGAGGACTGGCACAGCACCCCCAAATCGCTCTCCCGAACCTTCCGCTGCCAGCCGCTCCAATGGACGCAGGAAGGCGCGCCGATCTTCCCTCTCATGGCGTCGCAGCTCGCACCGGCCAGACTGATGTGGGTTGACTCCTGTTGCTTTCGTGTCGACCGCGAAGTCACTACCCCTCGCTATACGGCGCCGCCCACTAGACTCACGTGGCGACCTCACATACGCCGACGCTCAAGGCGGAAAAGTCATCTTGTGTCTCAATGCGCGACCGACCAACCGATCGATCCAACCGCCAATGACTATTGCCTGCGCAAACTCGAGCAGACTGGTGGCCTAACGCGCAGACTCAGATGCAGGAACTAAGCCCCGACCAGGCGACCACTCGCTGAGTTCTCTTAATGGCAGAGTGGAAAGTCTCTCATTTTGCTGGCTTTAACGGTTGATCCAAACAAAAGACATACTAGCACTCCGGACGACAGACAGACACTGCCTCACAAATACGGACGAGAGACAGACTAGCAAGCTGGGGACGAGAGACTGACCCAGACTGACTACTGGCGATCTCATAGCGCCTTTAAATGCACGTAAAAAGGCAACCTTTCCCACCAGAGGGAGACACCAAAGCTGCGATTGCCACAGCGGCGTCACCGCCAGAAACGGAGGGCGACTGCTTCACACTACGCGCTGCGGCGCGCTCTTCAAAACAGCAATTTTTTCCGCGGCTCAGGGCACTGTTTTGAATCTATTTCTCTTAATCATCACTTTTAGTTGTTTTACGAGGTCATCCGGGTCGTGGTATGTCCTTATTGCTAACTGTTGTCTTCTGGCGGTGACGGGTATAATGCACTCCCTCTATACACACATTATACTGTTTCGCAGTTTGATGAGTAGATAAACCTGCTTGGATAAGTGCTACAATTGTAGCACGTTTTTCTATCGATATCTCCACTCGTGGGGCCATACTAGCGATGTGCACACTTCAATATCACGAAGGAACTAACGTGCAGGAACCACATGTTATGTATCGTGGCATTGCTTGCTGCTCGTTGCGGACATCACATCGCTACAGGGAAGAACACAATTGCACCAAACGCGGCGTCCGTCGGCAAATAGGTAAACAAACATATCAGATGGGTACATAACGTTTATTCACACAACATTGTTTGTTGGATACTATTGAATCTCGATGACCACAAACAAAAATCATGACATGTGTACAACTGTTGTGCTATTCTTTTGCTTTCTCAACCGTACCCACATTATTAGACCTTATCTACAGAGAACTAGATGTCATTTACTGGGTGTATAGAAATTAATGAGTGGTTATATATATACAGCCAACTATGCAGAATTATCAGCATAGCGTTAATTTATTTTGGTTTAGACTTAATCACGCAACAAGTGTGTTATTTTGAGGTGAATTCCAGTTCCGAGGATTCAGTGTGGTGTTGTAAGGTACTTCTGTACAACACGTTAACATTTTAAATATTAATTATAGACAGAGAGGCGATAAAATTGGGTTTACTTATTATTGTCAGTTGCTGCAAGCAATCCACATTCTGGTATGAAAATGAAATGGCTCTAAGCACTACGAGACTTAACATCTGAGGTCACCAGTCCCCTAGACCTAGAACTACTTAAACGTTACTAACCTAACGACCAGTTCGATTTTACACAGAGTACGCGAAGGAACTTGCCCCCCTTCTTGCAGCGGTGTACCGTAGGTCTCTAGAAGAGCGAAACGTTCCAAAGGATTGGAAAAGGGCACAGGTCATCCCCGTTTTCAAGAAGGGACGTCGAACGGATGTGCAGAACTATAGACCTATATCTCTAACGTCTATCAGTTGTAGAATTTTGGAACACGTATTATGTTCGAGTATAATGTCTTTTCTGGAGACTAGAAATCTACTCTGTAGGAATCAGGATGGGTTTCGAAAAACACGGTCGTGTGAAACCCAGCTCGCGCTATTCGTCCACGAGACTCAGAGGGCCTTAGATGCCGTGTTTCTTGACTTCCGCAAGGCGTTTGGCACAGTTCCCCACAGTCGTTTAATGAACAAAGTAAGAGCATACGGACTATCAGACCAATTGTGTGATTGGATTGAGGAGTTCCTAGATAACAGAATGCAGCATGTCATTCTCAATGGAGAGAAGTCTTCCGAAGTAAGAGTGATTTCAGGTGTGCCGCAGGGGACTGTCATAGGACCGTTGCTATTCACAATATACATAAATGACCTGGTGGATGACATCGGAAGTTCACTGAGGCTTTTTACAGATGATGCTGTGGTGTATCGAGAGGTTGCAACAATGGAAAATTGTACTGAAATGCAGGAGGATCTGCAGCGAATTGACGCATGGTGCACGGAATGGCAATTGAATCTCAATGTAGACAAGTGTAATGTGATGCGAATACATAGAAAGATAGGTCCCGTATCATTTAGCTACAATATAGCAGGTCAGCAACTGGAAGCAGTTAATTCCATAAATTATCTGGGAGTACGCATTAGGAGTGATTTAAAATGGAATGATCATATAAAATTGATCGTCGGTAAAGCAGATGCCAGACTGAGATTCATTGGAAGAATCCTAAGGAAATGCAATCCGACAACAAAGGAAGTAGGTTACAGTACGCTTGTTCGCCCAATGCTTGAATACTGCTCAGCAGTGTGGGATCCGCACCAGGTAGGGTTGATAGAAGAGATAGAGAAGATCCAACGGAGAGCAGCGCGCTTCGTTACATGATCATTTAGTAATTGCGAAAGCGTTACGGAGATGATAGATAAACTCCAGTGGAAGACTCTGCAGGAGAGACGCTCAGTAGCTCGGTACGGGCTTTTGTTAAAGTTTCGAGAACATACCTTCACCGAAGAGTCCCTCCTACGTATATCTCGCGAAGTGACCATGAGGATAAAATCAGAGAGATTAGAGCCCACACAGAAGCATACCGACAATCCTTCTTTCCACGTACAATACGAGACTGGAATAGAAGGGAGAACCGATAGAGGTACTCAGGGTACCATCCGCCACACACCGTCAGGTGGCTTGCGGAGTATGGATGTAGATGTAGATGTAGACATCACACACATCCATGCCCAAGGCAGGATTCGAACCTGCGACTGTAGCAGCAGCGCGGTTCCGGACTGAAGCGCCTAGAACCGCTCAGCCACAGCGGCCGACCATTCTGGCATACATTGAAGGTATTCAACCACAGGTGAATAGCAGTGTAAATCACGTTATTGATCAGGCATTGGTGGTACTGTTACTTCATACTATCAGACAGTAGAAGAGTAACAGAAGATTCTTTGAAAAATTGGTGGTGGGGGCTACTGGTAAATTAGAAGCTGCACAACAGCACTATAGCCCTTGAAGCAGGTGTCCACTTGAGGAAGAACGTGGTTTCGCAGAAGTGTGTGAATTCTTCCGTCAATTACGTAGAAGCATATCAAAGGGGACCTAAAAGCCGCCCTGGAGCTACACAGGTACCAGAGCCGCTTGTGACATCAGAAAGCTAAGCTTCCTGTTATCCAATTATCGTTCCACGCTTCTGAGTGGTAGCGTCTGCGACATAATTCGCGGGCCCTTTGTTCTGCTCGGCGAGGACATTCTCGAGTAGCACAAGCGCCGAAGGTAATTGCGTCTATTATTCACAAGCGACCGCAGAGTGTCTCGGTCCTCTGTCCTTTGAAATACAAGGCAGGACTCTCTCGGCAGCTCGCTAATCAAGCGCCTTGTTCCTAAAACGAGCAAGGGAAGGCCGACCTTTTACGAGCTGTGGCCATGTATAAGTAAGAAAGGGCAGTAAGTTTCAGAATGTTGAAAAGAAGAAAGATGGATCTACAGAGACAGTTTAGAGGCACTAATTGTTATACATGTCAGCACACCCATAGGGTATTTATTAGTGACGTATGATCTACCTTTATTTATATCACAGTCTCTTTGATTCTATGTGAAAGTTCCACAAAATTGTAATAGCTTTCAGCCTCTATTATCGCACTGAAGCCATCTTAGTGCCTACTTGTTTGGTCCAGGGGGAGTTTGATGGGAATATCACTGTAAATGCCATATGTTAATAATCCAGCTGGCAATATTAACTGCAGTTGATTCAGTTTTCTGTACTACGTACTGTCTGAAAGAAGCTGCACAAACGTTCATTCAGATCTTGATAAAATTTCAAAGTTTGGTGACTCGGAATGTAAAATTTTGGAGTTCGCAAAACGAACAAGCGTAGTATCAAATAAAAACAGTTTCAGTGAGCCATAACTGTAATTTGTCTGCTGCTGCAAATACCTGGATGTAGAAGTTTGTAGAGACATTAAGTATAACAGTCGCATAGTCTCAGACGTACGTATAGCTGGTGGCAGACTTCTGTTCACTAATAGGAACTTAAGAAAGTTCAGTCAAAAAGGAGATTACTCACAATAGACTGGTGCGACCACCTATCTTAGAATATTGCTCAATTATGCGGGATCGATACAAACTAGGACTAACACTGGATATTGAAGTGCAGCACGAATAGTCACAGGTTTGGAAGAGCGCCACGGCGATGCTAAAAAAACTGAAATAGCAGGCGTTTCAAGATAAATGTAAACTAACCAACCAAAGCCTACTTAGTAACGTTCAAGAGCAAATTTTATACCTAGCAGCATACTACAACCATATACGTATAGTTTCCATAGCGACCGCAAAGAAGAGATTAGACTAGTTACAGTGGGCGCAGTTGCTTTTAATCAACCATTCCTCCCGCACTTCTTACGGTAATGTGACGGGAAAAGCCCCTAGTAAGTGAAACGATATTTTGAAGTATGCTCTCTCATGCTCTTCCAAACCGTTTGCAGAGTATTTACGTTGATGTAGACTTAGATCCTGGCACTATTATCCTTCCCGAAATTTTCTAGAATCTGGTATTGAAAATGATAATTTTTTATAGTGTAACTTCCACATTATTCCCCTTCACCCAGTGTGCAGCGATAACATAAGTATTCTCTCTTTTTGGTGCTCGATTTATGCCAGCCGAAACGTGGCTAATAATTTCTTCTATTCTAGTATCTCTTGTCTTTAAAGCGGAAATTCATTTCAGAGAAATCTTAAGTAGCCTGAGGTCCAGCGAGAGAAATTACTCTTTGTCTGGGAACCTCCCATCCAGCGAGTGTGTTCAGACGTGTTGTTGTGGTAAGGCCCCAGACTTTGTTCTTCTTCTTAGGCCGGTCTACTCATCTTTGAAAACGTTTCAACCGTTACAATAAAATTTCTCCATAACAGTGAGACAAACAATAAAAAACTGATTTTTAAGGCCGTGTCATTTTTTTCCATCATCTCAGTTGTTGAGTTCCAATTCTGGGATCTACAGGCATCTCTTGAGTTCTGAACTTCTGAGCAACCATTTCAAGAAATTATGACAAAGACCCCAATAATTGTGTTGGAAAAAAAAAATGGTTCAAATGGCTCTGAGAACTATGGGACTCAACTGCTGTGGTCATCAGTCCCCTAGAACTTAGAACTACTTAAACCTAACTAACCTAAGGACATCACACACATCCATGCCCGAGTCAGGATTCGAACCTGCGACCGTAGCAGTCGCACGGTTCCGGACTGCGCGCCTAGAACCGCGAGACCACCGCGCTCGGCAATTGTGTTGGAGCACAGATAAGAAGAAGAAGGGGAACTAGAAGAAGAAGAGGAAGATGACGATCGTGACGATCATATTCCCGATCATTGTGAACATGAACTACCTAAAAACGTAAGAGTTTTAAGTTGAATTGACAAGTACCTCGTAGACATTCATACTCATAGGACCAGCCCATGGTTGTAAAACGAACTGTCGCTCTGCAGGAGAGTGTGTACTGATCTGAAATTTCCTGGCTGATCACAGCTGTGCGCCGCACCGAGACCCCAAACTGGGACCCTGACTTTACAGACAAGTGCTCTATCGACTGAGCAATCGAAGGAGAGCCTTATTCCCCGCAATACCTGATCTCCTACCTTGCAAAGTTCCCAGAAGTTCTCCGTCATACCTTGTGGCAGTAGCACTCCTGAAAGAAAGAGTATTGTACAGACATAATACAGCCACAGGCTAGGGGATTGTTTCCAGTATGAATTTTCACTTGTAGAGGAGTTCTCCATGATGGCGCTCGAACACTTACATCACACGTCAGAGAGTGGCCGTTTCTGAGATGATTTAACCGTAAAAATGTTGACAGAATGAATCTTTGACTCCATAGCGGAGTTCTGAAACTTCGTGGCAGCCACTGTGAACGCAACTACTGAGCGAGACGGCTGAGGCAGTGGTGAGACAGTGGACTCGCTCCCAGAAGGACGGAGTTTCGAATCACCGTCCGGCCGTCCTCGTTAAGGTTTTCCATGTGTTGTGTGAAGCGCTTAAGGCGAACGCCGGGACAGTTCTTCTAAAAGGCACGGCCGATTTCCCATTCTTCCTGAATCCCAGTTTATGCCCTATCACTAATGACATCGTCGTCGACGGGACATTAAACCCTCATCTTCCCTCTTCGGAACACAGGTGTCATGTCTGGTTGTGATCCGTGCGTCAATACGTGCATTCCCTGCGAAAGACAACATTTCGAGTTCGAGTGCCGATTTTGTGTACAGATTTAATCAACCTCGAATGCTCTCGACTCATTTAAAAGTTGTCCATCAAAATCCAGGTGTCGAATTCATTTCATTGCAGATACATTTAGTCAATTCGACAGACAGACATACGTAGATTCTTTGTTCCTCCAGATCCCCCTCTTTGAATCACACATGCAGAACAGAGCATAATTTAATGCAAATGCAGGGTGGACAGAATAAAACTGCCCCGGAAAATATTTCAATCACCTTGAGATAGGCTAACCAACTTACATCGTCCGCCTAGGTGCATGAAATATTTTCAGAGCCAGTTTTATTCCGTCCACCCATGCACACAAAAGGAAGAGTGCCTTACCGACTGAGCATCGAACATTTTAATACACCAATGACTTCTATTTCCTTTTAATCAATTTCTTATTTTTTTCGACCGATAAATCGATCGTCTTTTTGCTCTTATCCAGAGAGAATATGAAAATGTTCAGAGAGAAGTCTAATTGAGTCCCTATTTAAGTTTATCACACTACAAAACTACTAATTTTAGTGCAGTTACAGGTGAAAATTAAAAGAGATTATAAAGTTACTCCTCGATTCCACATTGGGAGGTCTATAAATAAGTCAGGGACGTCAATTTGAACTAGCAAAAGAACTGCATATTAATACTCCTCTGACGCCATCGTGTTGGTGTCACGCATACAAACCGAACTAAAATGTATTATACAAGCTCTACTTATAGCAGCAGCTAATGTTATGCTACAATTCAGTAGTTCAAAAGCGTTGATACCTTAAAAATGTTTGTAGGAAGAGAAGAACAGAAACTGCAAACTCTGCAGGAGTATGGCAACAAATGTAGGCAGAATTAAGGAGATCAAATATCTGGTAACGATAATCGCAGAAACTACATCGAATGGAAGAGAAATAAAAGCCAGAATACAGGCAGGTAATACTAGGGGCGTTCAGTAAGTAATGCAAAATTTTTTCCGGCCAATTTCAGCTGAAAAACATGTTGAATTTGTTGTTGGACATCGAGGAATATTCAGGCTTCAGTTCCTATAGCTATAGTTTCATGAAGTTCTGATAGGTGGAGGCGCTATAGGTAGCCTTCAAAATGACGTCTGTAACAGAAGTGTTATCCAGTCAGAGAGCTGAGCTTCTCTAAGCGGAAAACCAGAGCATCGCAGACATTCACAGGCACTTCCAGAATATCAACGGCAGTGAGCAAAGGCAGGGAGAGGTCGAGGAGTCTGCCATCACGGCAACAAGGCCCCCCAAAACTATCCGAACTCTCACGTGCTGTGACTCCTGCAATGTTGGAACGCGCAGACACTCTCATCCGAGGTGATCGACGCATCACAAATACTTCGCTGCTCAACTGGACGTCTCTTTTGGAAGTGATGACACCCTCGTCCACCTTTTGGTGTACTCAAAAATGTTTGCCTCGCCGTCTGACACAAGACCATAAAGGGCAAAGAAGGGTCATCTGCTCGGAATTACTTGCGCATTACGAGGCTGACTGTGATAATTATTATCGAACACCGTTACAGGCTAGGGAATATGGATTCATCACTTCGAACCGGAAACAAAATGGCAGTCCACGCAGTGGCGTCACAATATCTCCCCTTCGAAAAAACAAGTTCAAAGCCACACCTTCAGCCGGTTAATACATGGCGACGGCATCTGGAACTCTGTTGATGTTCTCCCTTATGGTGTAACGATAAGCCGGCCGGTGTGGTCGAGCGGTTCTAGGCGCTTGAGTCTGGAACAGCGCGACCGCTACGGTCGCAGGTCCGAATCCTGCCTCGGGCATGGATGTGTGTGATATCCTTAGGTTAGTTAGGTTTAAGTAGTTCTAAGTCCTAGGGGACTGATGACCTCAGATGTTAAGTCCCATAGTGCTCAGAGCCATTTGAACCATTTGTAACGATCAACTTTGAAATGTATTGTGTTACTGTCATGAAATTGAAGAAACGACTTGAACGTGTTGGTCACCAAAAAGATGCAAACGAATTTGTCCTTCTCCATGACAACGCGAGGCCACACATGCGTCTACGCACCTAAAGGAGTTCACAAAACTACGGGCGGAGATTATGTTGAAAAATAGAGTTTTGTAGCCAAAAGACTGGGGAATAATACGATGTACTGTAATAGTGAATAAAACTAATCCATTTTCAGTAAAAGACGTTAAACTACTTATTCAACGCCCCTTTTACATGTTACTGCGCCCTCAAAAACATCTAAGTTTGTGTAGTGTGTCGTGAAAGCTCACGTTAAGACTATACAAGACCCTAATACTCCATTTTATTTTTTTACATTACACCAAATGTGGAGCAGAAGAACGTGAGAAGAAGGCCCTTCAAAACTCTGCGGAGTGATTACAGAAAGAAAATCCGAGTTTCGAAGAGTTCTCCGCAATGCAGAGCTGGAGAATCTGTACAAGTAGACAAACATGAAGCTTTGTTTGGAAGAACAAGGTCGTAGAGAAGGCTGGATGCGTGGTTAGTGTTGATAACGAACGATCAAAGACTGCGGTGGACATGGTACCAGATGTCTGAAGAGCCAAGGAAATACCTACGTAGAGATAGGTATACAGAGTGGAGAGTCTTAGTCATGACGTCGATTGGTTCTCAGGTTCTGCTAGCAGAAGTGAAGAAGAAAAGAAGAAGACTGCCCTTCAGTGCTATACTGTCCGCCCCTATAGCTGAATGGTGCCGGCACGGTAGCTCAGCGTGTTCGGTCAGAGGACTGCGTGCTCTCTGTAATAAAATACTGAGTCAAGGAATCAACTATCAACTTGAACGGATGTCTTGTGACGTCCGCCAGACCAAACGCAACGAACTATATGAAACAAAATGGGAAAAAAGTGGATCAACGTGACGGACTGCTGTCCTAAGTCGCGCGGGTTCGATTCCCGGCTGGATCAGCGATTTTATGCGCTCAAGGACTGCATGTTGTCCTCATCATTTCCTCTCCATCCTGCGCGCAGGTCTCCCAATGTTGCGTCGAATGTAATAAGACCTGCAACAAGGCGGCCGGACCTGCCCCGTAAGGGGCATCCTGGCCAATGACGCCAAACGCTTATTTCATTTCCAATACAATACTTGCCATAATGTCATATGTTCCAAGCACTTACACAATCATCTACTTCAACTATTATTCAGTTCTTTAATTTTATGCATAATAAGATAAATACGTACATAATTTGAATCATATCACTTTTTACTAAATTATCATTAAATTATTTGTTGTTTCCAGTGTTTCCAATCGAAACCTGTTTGCTTTAAGTTTCAATAACTGAAAATGTGGTATTTGCATCTTATAAGATACGTATTTGTAACTGTTGGTATTGCTTCGCGACATTTTGCGGTAATTACTTTTTGCCTTATAAGCGTAACATGATAGCGAACTCGGTTTATCATTCCGACGTAGTATGCTTGTACTTGAAATTTCAACGCAAAAGTAATGTAGTTATCTTTCCTGAAAGCAAATTTTAACACTAATTTATTTTTTTTTCTTGTATTTCAAACAGCTCTGAGGACCAGAATGAGATTTTCACTCTGCAGCGGAGTGTGCGCTCTTATGAAACTTTCCTGGCAGATTAAAACTGTGTGCCGGACCGAGACTCGAACTCGGGACGTTTGCCTTTCGCGGGCAAGTGCTCTACCATCTGAGCTACCCAAGCACGACTCACACCCGGTCCTCACAGCTTTACTTCCGCCAGTACATCGTCTCCTACGTTCCAAACATCACAGAAGCTCTCCTCAGAGCCTAGCTGGGCTAGCACACCTGAAAGAAAGAATATTGCGGAGACATGGTTTAGCCACAGCCAGGGTGATGTTTCCAGAATGAGATTTGCACTCTGCAGCGGAGTGTGCGCTGATATGAAACTTCCCTGGGAGAATAAAAGTGTGTGCGTGAGTCGTGCTTGGGTAGCTCAGATTGTAGAGCACTTGCCGGCGAAAGGCAAAGGTTCCGAGTTTCAGTCTCGGTCTGGCACACATTTTTATCTGCCAGGAAAGTTTCATCTCTGAAGACAGTTATAAATGTTGACATCGACCATTTGACGCTAACGTCTTCAACTAACATTCTTTAACAAAATGTTGGTTCTTATGTTTAATAATAATAATAGTTCCTTGTGGCTCAACGGCCACATGCAGATCTCTCAAGTGGACGCCAGTTCGGTTACATGCCTGGCCCTGACCTATTCTAGTAACCCTACCGCAGAAAGGAGACTCACAACTCAACATTGTATCCTACGGAATCTTCACATCACTGAAAAGAGAAGGCCAGCTTAAAGGCGGATTGAAATATTCGATGCTCCTGCCAGGAATTTTCCATTTACACGCACATGCTTTACCACTAGACCACCAGGCGCGACTTATCTTTAATGATCAGAGTGTGTTCTTCCTCAGATCAGTGTCAGTTTTACAACATATATCTTCTGGCATGCCAGGCTATAATGCTGACCTTTGTTCAGTGCCAGGATGAGCACAAAATCATGGTGTCAAACTGAACCCTAAAAAGTCAAATGTGATGGTAACATCGTAAAGAGAGTTGATCATTGAACATATTCACAAAGCATTACTTGTCATACTCCCTGGTAGTACCACATTGTTGAAAAAAGTTGTTTTCTTACATCAGGCTGGTTATTACTTGGAACATTTAAAGGCCTTGCCATGCAAAGAGTCTTGCCTGGTTCTTTGGTGCTTGCGATCATTCAAGCTACTGACTGATGCTTCTGTGGCAAGGGATGGAAGATGACACAGAAATTTATAGACGAAGAATGCCGACGTTGACATCTTTCCTGCTGACTTAAAGTGTCCGGTATTAGTGATCTGTTGGCTCCGATCGAAAGAGCTCGGCGTGTGGTGACTCACACCTCAAAGAAACTCTCTTTTTATCCTTGATACGATACAAAATAATTGTTTTCTTGGCACTAATTCTGATGTGCTACTCGTTCATTTGTATCTGCATTACTGCTGTTTTGGACAGAGTTTATGTTTTACTCGTGGCGAAATGGTAGCGTTACTTTTTTTATCGACTCTAATAGCTCTGTTTCTATTAAATTTCTTCAGAGTGATGAAAAATTCGTTACTGAAACGGGAATCAAGCAAGGAGATTCTGTATCAACAAAACAATTCCCAGCAGACCTGTAGGGAGGTTTTAGATTCTTAAACAGGGAAATGAAGGCAATATGCGTGTTTACGGAACATATCTGTATCACGTTGGTTTACCTGACGAATTTGCAAGGGAGAGTGTGGTACCAGCGAACATTTTTCAGACTTCCGCTTCTAGCCAGCCCTGTAATGTAAGTTTAATATATTCACTTTATGTGTGTTGCAGTGTTTTTCTGTAATAAGAAAAGTTACTCTGGAAAAGTGAAGTTCTTCCAAATGTGAAAAACTGTTCCGAGGTTCAACATGGTCCTGTATCTAGGAAGAAATATTGCATTCAATATTAAATCTTTTCAGTTCTCTATTTAACAGTGTAAGTGTACGTTATCACTCTACTCCACACTAATAACAGCGGCCAACAGCATTTTTGTCAGAAAGAATGTCAATGCTGTACTTAACTAAATAGTGGTTACTGAATTCTAAATTGAAATCCGCGTTGGCCTACCGGGTTCAGTTTTCATGATGCAGTACCCTTTATCTATAAATTAACTTGAAGGTACTATATATTGGTTATTTTGGTATTCCTTAAGTAATTTGTTTTTATTTATTTCTTGTGGATGTAATTGTTGTTAAACAATCCAAACGTATAAAAGAAATTCCATACATGATCGTCAGTTATAACACTCACCGCCTGGATACGAAGGAGTTTGATGAGTCTTGCTCACGTTGTATGGTATCGCGTTGTTCTTGTTGCATCAGACTCAGAAATGAGAGACCTCTGACCTTCTGAAGTGAGTTGCTGTAGGATAGTGAATGGTTGTGTTGTGTGGATTCAGAATAAGAAATTCCTCGTAGCTTTATAAGTAACCCAAATTCCTTTCTTTATGTCTGTGCTAAGTTAACCCTGAAATCTCAAAATCGAGAGCGTAATCCTCTCGTAAAAGAGTCCTGTGAACTTTATTTTGGGTGCAACATTGGTGACCAAGACAAAAATTGGGAACAGCACATATGCTGTTTGACATGTGCTACGCACCTGACAGGCTGGTTAAGAGGATCACATCGCACGTTTGGTGTCCCCATGATTTGTAGGGAGCCAACGGATCACACAACAGACTTATTTCAGTGTGCCACCAACGGATCACACAACAGACTGTCAGACTGTTACTTCAGTGTGCCACAAGTAGCTGGAATCACCTCTAAAACAAAGAAAACTGTGCAATATGCTACTAATTTACTACAATGTTGTCCGATTACTGCTGGACCTTACAGAGAGATGTTCCTGACGCAAAATATCGCGGGAACTTAAGAGGACTACATTAATTCGTCTGTTAATTCACTTTTCTTGACTCTATGTTCCTCATTTCTGTTATTAATTTGCGTACTGACGCAGAATTTTTGGTTCTCCTTTTGCCAGACACTAATGCTACATAGACTGGCATAAACATTTACAGACACCAGTACGACTTGGAAACTGAGGACGAAACAGAAATTCTGAAATTAGATCTGGATTCAAGGACTAATTATCTTCCAGAAACAGAGTGTTTTGTTTTAACTGATACTTTTACTGTAATCCAGTCAGGTAGTAAGTGAGACCAAATTAAGAAGTATATCAAAAGCCAGTTACAATTTAAAAATATTTTCTGTAGAAGATGTTGGTTCCTAACACAAATATGAATTTCTGAGACAGGTTAAAATTATTAAGACATTAAAGAAACTCCGTTAAGCCTGCGGTGCAGTTGCCTACTGCGGTGGACAGCTGTTAATGTCGCTTCTTGGGCGTTTTTAATCAGTCCTGAGATTGGAAATGAACGCAGCCCATTCTAGTCATTCTAATGGATACTCCTTACTGGTGCTATGCCCTGCATACATTTGCAGCCTCTGGACTGTTAAAAATACCAAAGAACTGACATTAACATCTGCCCACTGCAGTGTACAACTGCACCACAGAATTAATTTGCAAATGTCATATTTTCTTTGATAAAAAGATCTTCCGTTCGAAAGTACAACTTGGTGCATAACTGACAAAGTGTGGTTTAACCGTCCATACGTTATGTAACTAGTTTTAAAAATATACGGGATTTTACTCCCCACAAAACTCTATAACTGATGAATTAACTATATCCTCAAAATAGCTTTAATATATTACGTAGCATTTAAATATGTAGAACTCGTAGTATTTAGAAACGCTACGAAATGGTTCAAATGGCTCTGAGCACTAAGCGATTTAACTTCTGAGGTCATCAGTCGCCCTGAAAGACCTAATTAAACCTAAGTAACCTAAGGACATCCACACATCCATGGCCGAGGCAGGATTCGAGCCTGCGACCGTAGCGGTCGCTCTGCTTCAGACTACAGCGCCTAGAAACGCACGGCCACTCCGACCGGCAACGCTACAAAAAACACATCCTCAAGTCACATAACAGAAAAATGCGGAAATTGTTTACGGTGGTCTTTACGGCGCTTTTCTTCATGTACTTCTCAAATTAGTCACGAGATGGAAACACTGACCAGAAAATATCTTCCAGGTAGAACACTCTCCATTGTTTGCCTATAAAACGCATAAACTTCAGTGACGAACGGAGGAATTCAACTGAGCAAGTCAGAAGTAAATACGTCTTTTATGTACCAAAATAAGTGTTGCTCGTTTCAGTTTATATAATATTGTGAATCAGACTGAGAGTGTAATAAGTGAAACCCACAAAAAATTTCGAGTTGACGTACAAATTCAGTTGTGATAAGACTAAACTAATGTATAACGAACAAATCTGAAAGAGAAGTCGTAGGACAAGTTGATGAATTTTTCATATTTGGATCAGTTATAGAGAATGATTGGATGCACAGCAAAGCCGGTCTGGATTGCTTTTGGTTAACTAAACAGGGTTTTAAAACTAAATCTTCGATGCGTATGAAACGGAAAGTTTATTGTTGGTGTGTACGACTTAAAACAAATAGGTATACATGCTAAATGTTTTAATACTAAAACCACAAAACGTACGGTTGTTTAGCAGGTAACTGTGAGACGCTTGTTGGTTATCACAAGAAGATAAGAAAATAGTAAAAGCGTTGAAGGAACAAACTCGAGTGGAAGGCGCAGTTATGACTTTAATGGAAACTAAAAAACCGGTGAAGGAACAAACTCGAGTGGAAGGCTTAGTTATGTCTTTAATGGAAACGAAATTGTCATGGGCGACAGGAAGTGGTGCAAACGGATGGTACATGGATGGAGAAAGTTGTTTGCTTGAATCGGAAATATAAGAAAAAAATCTACTTAATATAACCAGCGTTGGATGAGAGACGATTATAGTGATGATGAAATAATTAGAACTGAATGGCTATTGTGTTATATTTAAAAAAAACTAATTTGAATTCAGAAACAGAGCTCTAGATACCGCTTGTCAGTATGACGATGAATGTGATGTGTTCTGCCCGTAATACACTGCAAGTTCACTACTCTCAAGTTCTTTCGGTTTCCACCATCCTTTTCGTATCTGCATGTGACGCATTTAGCTCTCTGTCGTCATTTGCCTATTATCTTCTATTCCTCTTGTCCTATGTCAAGTCAGCATTCCATCTAGCGCATCCTTTATGATTCAGTCTCTCTTCATCCCGTGACCTAGCTGATTTATTTTCCTCCTTTTAGTTGTCTCAGTATTTGTCTTTTTTCATTCGCCCTTTGTGTCACAACCTTATACCTCATACATACGTTTTTGGATGCGATTCGCCTTTAGCGAAACAGAATCTGGTGTTTTTCTAAAGGAGGACCTCATCCAAAAACATATCTATTGTTAAAGCAAACACAGACAAAATAGCTTCAACCTGAGGAAAATTACTTATACCTTATTTTATTTGTCCATTTCGCACCTTCCATTCTTCCCCAGATCCACGTCTCAACAAGCCTCTAAGCATTTTTTGTCTGTGCTTTGCAGTGTCGATGTTTCGGCACCATACAGGGAGACACTCCATATAAAATAATTCACTAATCTATTCCTTAATTGTTTTACTGAACCACAGAAAATACTCCTCCTTCCCTAAAACATTTATTTTCCAATAGGTATCGTTGTTTTCATTTCTTCATTGCAGTTGTTGTTGCCGGCTACTTTGTGTCCAAGGCACCTGAAGTTATCAAATGGGTCCACCAAAGTTTCGTAGATTTTAACTTTTGTCTGCTTTTAATGATTTGTTAAAACCATTGTCCTAATCTTTTTTATTTATCATCTTTCCATATTCCTCACAGACGGTGTTCAGTTTTTTAACTGGTATTTGTTTTTTCTTCTTTTTCATTTTGTCTTAGTGACACCATGTGTAATGTTTCCAATGATGTTGATTTTCGTTTCGCACGGAATCGGTCTTTTCACTTGGGTGTCGATTACTACATTTTGCAATATATGTGAAATGAGATTTCAATTGCATCATTAATATTTTCCAGAACGAATTTTTATAAAATTAACAAATATATGTGTCCGTTATTAGCTATTTTAGTCATATTATAAATTTTCAATTATTTAAAGATTTATTTCAATTTGTGAAACCAAATTTTTAATTGGAACATTTCCGATAATTATATGAAAATTCAAAAGTGAACTTTGTAAATAAGTTCTGTTAAAGACAAATGTTTAACGATATTTCTTCACATCTTTGAAACGTATATCGATAGTTCTCACGCTAAATGGGCGATCTCATGTGTTTGGTACAGTACGAGCAGACTGTATAGGAGATGGTTGGAAGATGGTGTTACAACTGGCAGAAATTTGCTGAGTGAAGAACAGAAATAAATGATGTATGTGCAATTAGAAACATTACTTTCTTTTGATGTAAAGCTGACACGTTTACTAAACGTGACATACACTGAACAACCAAAACATTCTGAACACTGCCCACCGCGACGTTGGACAACGCGTGGTGGCGTTGCAGACTCGTGACGGGGTAATAAACGTATATAAGCGAAGCAGACATGGACAGGGGATCACCCTAGCGAAGATATGGGCTGCAAATGGAGAA
Organism: Schistocerca gregaria; assembly: GCF_023897955.1. NCBI lineage: Eukaryota > Metazoa > Arthropoda > Insecta > Orthoptera > Acrididae > Schistocerca > Schistocerca gregaria. The sequence continues at coordinate 190,978,359 of NC_064921.1, forward strand.
AATCCGTTGAGATACATGATTTTGACAAAAGGCAGATTGATTACCTCGGAAACGGCGAAGCTGGTCGAATGTTCACGTGCGTCTGTTGTAAGTGTCTAGGGAAAAAGGTAACAGGAAAGGAAAACTACCACTAGACGCTAAATAACAGGACGTCCACGACTCTTAACAGAACGTTCGAAGCCTTGTCTGCTGTGTAAAGTAGGATATATGTTAATCTGTGGCATCTCTGTTGCACGAAGAGTGTTCCGCAGCACACATACATTGTACATTGTTGAACATGGAGCTCTATAGCAGACCACCCCCTACGAGTACCCACGTTGACCCAACGACATAATCCGTTGCGATTGCAGTGGGCGTGGGACATCGATATTCGACAGTAGATAAATGGAAAAGTGTCGGCTCTTTTTGTGGATCACATTTTTTCTACACAAAGTCGATGGTCGTCTCCAAACACGCCATCATCGAGGTGAACTGCGGCGCGAAGCGAGCAGCGCGCCACGGACACAGGCTGGTCGGAGACATTGTTCTGCCCTTGAATGGAGCCCGTGGTAGTTCTAGAAGACACGCTGACATTTGCGATTCACTGCATTCCTTCATGCTTGAGGTCCTCCCCGACATCGGTGTCATCTTTCAGCAATATAACTGTCTGCGTCTCGAACCACAACAGTGCTACAGTGGTTTGAGGAGCATTATATTACACTCACGTTTATGTCTCGGTGACCAAATTCGCCTGACGTTAAATCCCATAGCAGCTATCTGGTTAGCTATCGTGTAGTACCACCGCGTAAACAAATTAGCGGCGCGTTATTTACGCGAATTACGTGACCTGTGCATGGACATCTAACGCCACCTCCAAAAACCTACCAAGAAGCTGTGGGTTTCCCAATACGCAGAATCAGTGTTGTATTTCGTTACAAAGACGGACAAAGAAGCTATTAAGCAGGTAATCATAACGTTTTGGCTCCTCATTGTATGTGAAGTTATTTAAGAACCCAGAATACCTGTGGAAGTTGTTCAATTATTGGCTACAATGAGCTGCGCCAACGTTGAGATAAATCAAATAAATGAAAATTTACTTACACTACTTGTTCTCAGTCACTTTAATAGGTTCAAAAACCCCGGTTTTATGGGATACACTCAATTTCAGAATTTTTATGGACAGATGAGAACTAGTAATCTTACGCATATGTCATCAGCAAATTGATACATCTGATTAGCTTATCTGCTGTTGTCACACAACTCTTCGTTGGAAACAGTCTGTAACTAAATCAATTAAATATATGTTAAACAGAGTAGGTAACAGAAAATAGATTTTTCTAACCACCCTTCCAATGAACTAATTAACACATCCGTAACCGAAGGATGTAGATCTGAGAGCTGTATTGTTGTGGCCTTTTAATAAGATTTGCTGCTGCGATGTCTTAGTATGAGGGCGGCGGCTGCTCTCTCTGTCCCTGGGAGCGGGCCTCTCCAGTGTAAGTTGTAATGTGGTGGGGTTCGCGACACAACAGAACGAATGGTCACCCTGCCACGGGCAGCCACAACCGCTTTACTTCTCCACGAGAATCGATTGTGCGTGGCTGGTGCCGACAGCGGTCTCTTTGACCTGCTGACACAGCTGACCTTATTGCCCTGCACAAGGCTCATTGAGACACGGAACGCCATAGAATAAGCCAGTATTATCCCCTGGTTTGCTGATTTATTTGAACTAGTCTCATGCGAACGTTATGACACGGCACACACCACCTAAGTAATCTCAGTTGCTTGCAAACTTCTTGTTGCGAATTATAAGGTGTGCACTTTTCAAACCAAACTTATTTCTTTCTAGATTGATTGGCTACCGTCTTCTTTCTTGCAACTTAAAACCTTGGTTCAAAATATCTGTCACATCATTACAAAATCAATCTGAAGACTTCCAGTCTCTCCAGGTCTCTTCCGTGTACTGGGTGATCAAAGAGTCAGTATAAATTTGAAAATTGAATAAATCACGGAATAATGTTGATAGAGAGGTACAAATTGACACACATGCTTGGAATGACATGGGGCTTCATTAGAACAAAAAAAATAAAAAAGTTCAAAAAATGTCCGACAGATGGCGCTTCATCTGATCATAATAGCAATAATTAGCATAACAAAGTAAGACAAAGCAAAGATGATGTTCTTTACAGTAAATGCTCAATATATCCACCATCATTCCTCAACAATAGCTGTAGTCGAGGAATAATGTTGTGAACAGCACTGTAAAGCATGTCCAGAGTTATGGTGAGGCATTGGCGACGCATGTTGTCTTTCAGCATCCCTAGAGATGTCGGTCGATCACGATACACTTGCGACTTCAGGCAACCCTGAAGCCAATAATCGCAGGGACTGTGGTCTGGGGACCTGGGAGGCCAAGCATGACGAAAGTGACGGCTGAGCACACGATCACAACCAAACAATCTTCACGCGTCTAGCAATATTGGGTGGAGCGCCATCCTGCATAAACATCGTACGTTCCAGCAGGTGTTTAGCAGCCAGGTTGGGGATGATGCGATTCTGTACCATTTCATTACAGCTCCTTTTTTTTTGGTTCTAATAAAACCCCATGTTATTCCAAGCACATGTGTCAATTTTTACCCTCTCTATCTACATTATTCCGTGGTTTATTAAGTTTTCAAATTTATACTAACTTTTTGATCACCCGGTATACAACTTTCTTACATGATTCTTAAACCAAGTGTTGGCCATAATTAAATTATGCTCTTTGGAAGTTTCTATCAGATGGCTTCATCTTTTTCACTATCATCTGCCCCCTCCCTCCCCCCTCCGCCAGTCAATTTTCTCTTACTATTTTTCCTTCTCTTTCATTTTCAAGTTGTTGAATTCCATTTCCTTATCACAACTGTATTTCCGTTCCCTTAACTGTCTGAATAATTTCCTTTATCTCATCACACATTCTTGCAATATCTTCATAATCTGCAGAGATAGTTGGCACATAAACTTCTACTACTGTGCTAACTCTTGGCTGTATATTGGCTATATTGGCTGTATATTGGCTATATATTGGCTGTATATTGGCTCTCTATGCTGTTCTTAGCAACCTACACGCATTCCTATTATTTAGTCGCTATTAGACTTACACCCGCATCGCACCTATTTTATTTGCGTTGATACCCCTAGATCGACCTGACCAGAAGTCCTGTTCTTTCTGCCACCAAACTTAACTAATTCGCACTATTTTCAACTTCGGCCTACCCATTTCCCTTTTGAATTCTCGAACCTACCTACCTGATTAAGCGACATTCCACACCCCAGCCTATATAATACCAGTATTATTTTTTCTGATGGTATTCTCCTGGAGATCTGATTGGAGGACTATTTTACATCGGGAATATTTTACGCAACAGGATACCATTATAATTTAACCATACAGTAGAGATGCATAGAATTGGGAAAAGTAACGGCTGTAGTTTCCCCTTGTTTTCAGTCGATCACAGTACTGTATAATAAGACCATACTGGCTAATGTTACAAGACCAGGTCAATCAACCATCGAGACTTGTGCCTATAACTAGTGAAAAGCCTGCAGGCCCTCTAACATGCATGGTGGTGTCTGTTTGTTCTATATCGTGTCTCCCTACCACTTTCGCGCAACGACACTCTGAGCGAGTTTTTTAGGGAATTGACTAGTTTGAACCTGGGACCTGTTGCTGGTAAGGAGACGCCAGACCACACATGACATGTAGAATTCAGAAGAGTTCAGTGAGACTAGCGATGATATAACCAAATACTTAATGATATCAGCGTCAGCTCCACTGCACTCCCTGTAAAAGAATCTTAATACTAACTAAATTTAGTGGAAGGGGTTCAAGGCTTTCCTATGTTTAGTTAGCTGATAAAATAACGACGAAAAAGCAGTTAAGTTTACCATTGGAAATTTTATTCTACTCACAAAACATCGTTTATAAATTCCACTATTGATAAAAGGAAATGTTTTTAATACTGGATGGTAAAAACCAACTGCGTTCAACAAAAATGTGAACGAATATTCCCTGAATGGGGTTCCAAGTTCTGCAATGTATCGAAGGATGACCTATGCCATTTCACATCTATAATCTAGGTTTAAATTAAGTTTCACAAAAGAGAAAACTATCACAATGGTCTAGAGTGACCCTAAATTATCTTTAATTACTTATCTAACTTGTCGTAAATTACAGTGGCTGATGTGTCTTCTCAATAACTATATAACAGAAAAATCATCGCGTTTCAGATTTTTACTTCAACACCATGAGCTTTAATTGACGATCGACACTAGTATTACGCAAAAAGGGGGTGTAACAGATGAGACTTCTGCAGTTCTGAGTGAAGCCTTATGCGCTCAAAGATGCGGCCACGCGTGCGTTCATTACCTTGTCGGTGTTTAGGCAGCGTCAGGGCGACAGCGGCCGGCGCACGAGCCATCCAGCTCGCCGTCTCGGAACCAACTCTCTTAACTTCTCCTTACTACCATTTACCGAAGTTGGTTTGAAAATAACTATCTGGCTGTGTTTTCATATGACCAATCAGGGTCTCAATGTTAACCTTAAGCTCGGCCTACAAAAATTCTGTCTATCCAATGAGAAACGTTATACTCTTCGTGGTGGGGCAATGTTTTAAAAGTTTGCAATGTAACAGAGACGTGAAAAAGTCTCACGCTAAAACTTGCAGCTGGTGTGGTCCTTTTAGCGTTATCGTAAGATCTATACTGTTCTTCTTTAACATGGGCTGTGGGGTGGTCCTTGACGTAACAGAGATGTGAAAAAGTCTCACGCTAAAACTTGCAGCTGGCGTTGTCCTAGTGGTTAAATCGCGACCTGGGTGTCCAGTCCGTCCCTTATCGTAGGGCCTTCTAGCTTAACACGGTTCTGCTCTCGGCTTCTGTTCTCGTTTCTCCCCTCGGAACTGCGTCTGTCTCACGGTGGGAAGGTATGACATGCATTTAGGCATTCTTGTGTTAGTCTGTGGTATTCCATTTGCTCACTTGTTACTCGTATTACTTTGGTTAATTTAATGTCACGATTTATTCGGAGCTATGTGACATAGTGCCAGTTTTGCTTATGATGTCAGGGTTTTCATGGAAGGTGTTGGATTTGCCTGACATCTTACGGCCCTCTGCAGCAACCACATGTTTGTTTGGCCTAACTGCAGATAGCCCTCTGTTGTGGTTGAACCTACTGTACGGCTATCTGTATCACTGAGGCATGCCAGTCACCACACTCCACCAAGGCCCGTCGTTCATGGTGCGTCTTTGTGAATAATGGCCTGCATAGCGCAGGGCACCAATTATCGCACACGTCTGGAAGACATCAGCAAAAATCGGAACAATACTTCATATACCTCAAGTGCATGTTCCGACCTTCAGCCAAGACGAAAGTATTGCTGGGATCAGTCAAGGATGACGTAGAACTCTGTAATTCGTGAGTTTATCCCATGCCCTGTCCATGTGGGAAACTGCGTGTAGGACAGACTATTTGGACGATGAAGGAGAGATGGACTGAGTGTAAACGCCACAAAGACAATCAACAGCTGACAGTGGCCGCTGTGGCAGCGCACTGTTTAGTATCGCCAGCATCTTCGTCGCCCACACAGTGTGACGCGCCCTCTCACAGCAAGGGGTGAGACGGTACATTTATCTCCCGCGAGCACACCACTGAGCGAGTTCGCTCTCCCACCTCTCGCTGTCTCCAGTGGCAGCTGCCGTGCATACACTCTACTAGAGGACGCCTAATTCACATTGCGTCGCTGCCTGTGATTCTAAATGGTTCGCGCGTCTTTTTAAGCATCCACACTCAGAGCTTTCCCCCCGCCCCCTCCTCCCCCCCTCCCCCTAACCTCCCAAACTCAGTGAACAGTAATATGGAAGATTGTAACGAGGAAAATACACCGAAGTGGCGCGATCACCATCACAAAGTCTCATTGTACAACTCAGCACCAGAGGCAGTTCTGAAGCACTTCAAAGTTACGTGTATCTCGCTTATTAAGCGTGCATATTGTAAATTAATTTATTAGTGCGTTATGTTTTTGTAGATCTGTAATTATTTTTATTGCCTTTGCCTACTACCAAACAATGGCGGTTCGTGACCAAAGAAGATGGTGGTGCACTTTTCTCACGAAGGAAATCAACAAAAGAGAGAAAATCAGTACACTGCTCTTGTTTTTGTAGTGCCTGATATAAACAGACCGCTCGCTAGTGTCATTCCTGCATCTAATCATAATAAAACCAAAAGGTGTACACAGAAAAAAGTATTACTTTTGCAGAATAAAATAAATTAAAATCAACTGCATCACTATGTACTCAAAAAGTGGTAGGCATGCCTTACTAACCTTTTTCAGCAGGACTAATGTTAATGCCTTTCGATTTTATCTCTCAATTTGGATATGGTGGTGTTCACTTATACAGGAACTCTATTCTACTTTCTTTCATATTTGCAAATATTTCAATCAATATTTGATTGAAGTCTGCAATTCCTAAAACGAGGTCTCGTTCAATAGTGAGCATCGCGAGTGCTGATAGTCTTTCTTGGTCCATAGTATTCCGCAAGAAGGTTGTGATGCATTTCGGAGAAGAAAAACAACGTTGTGCTTCTGATGTGGTCATTGGAATTGTAATTACCGCTTTCAGGAGCTTCACATATTCGCTCAGTGTATCACAAAGATTATTGTATGTTACCCAGATAGCTCAAAGCTCCACACATGCTATTGAACTCTTCTCTTCTATAAATAACTGAGAGTTCTGTTTGAAGTTTCTTTGCTTCCAGAAAAGAGTAGCATTTAATACCAGCTCTGAAAGATGTTTCTGGAAAACTGGAAGAGTAAGCAGCGAATTTCTCTGGTAGAAAGAGAGAGGCTGCAACTAGGTGTCTAGTGAACTTGAATCTTTCTTTTGCCTCGTAACTTATGACATCACATACTTCTTTTGCCTCCCACTGTAGATTACACATCGCTGCGCCATCTTCAGTTCTTCCTCATTTATCGTACTCGTGTAAACCTGTTGAATTTTCACTCACATCTTTCCTAATGTTCGCAGTTTCACGCTCAAAAGCTGTCAGCTGATTTTGTGCGAATTGGGTCAATATCCCTTTTTTGTAGCTGGTTATAAAAACTATGCACATGGATCATGATTTTATGAAAAAATGAAAGCCAAAAAATAAACTTTTCATCCTTCAAAATTGTTTCTAAGCCAAAGGCTTGCAGGATCGTATTCTCATTACACAGTTTTTCCCCCGGGCCTAAATTATTCATGCACGTGACAATATCTTCCCTATACTCAAAAACGGTATTGACGCTCCTTGTTGAAAATTCCAACGAGTAGGCACTGAACGTGTCAGTCGTTTTCGTACTGTTTGGTCGAGAACTGCTGTTCTTTGAGGAGAAGCTGAAAAGAAGCTGCAAAGTCCGATTAGTTTAGTGAAGAATATTCGTACATTTTTATTCATGGAAGCGGCTTTAAGCATAATGAGATTCAACTGGTGGGCATAACAATGAATGTATGAAGCACTGGTAAACTTTTCCTTAACAAGAGCCTGCACCCGACGTGACGAACCACTCATATTGGTGCACCATCATACGTTTGCGCGCTGTTAGCTTATGTGGACAGTTCCCCAAATGATTATTTATCTGTTAGATGATGGACATCATCATATGTTTGCGCTGTTAGCTAATGTGCACAATTCCTCAAATGATTATTTATCTGTTAGATGATGGACGTTGCCAAAGACTGGGCATCATGCTTTTCTAATGCTATGAAGTCCCAAAATCTTTCAACTAGTTTTCCGTTAATGATGTACCTATATACTACAACCATTTGGAAATCACGGGCTACATCACTCTCTTGGCCGACTTGAAGCATGCACTGGAGGAGTTAATTCTGGATGGTTTTTGGGGTTCCTTTGAAAACTGTAGCTTTCTCTAAATGCGATTTTAATACAGTCTAATTCTACACTAAAATTAATCAAGAAACGAAAAACATCAGGATTGGAAGATGATTCATTCTCATCATGTCCTCTACAAGCAAGTTCCAAATTACCACAGAAACGAATACAGTTAATAATTAGATTCAACATGTACCTATTATCGATAACTTTGTAGTTGTGTAATGCCACGGACCTTCTGTACCCACTGTCTAATTGTGTAGCTATATTGACATTACCTAGACTTTCCATATTCAAAACGTTATTTACATGGACTGAAAAAAGTTCGTGTTTTCTAATTTTGTCATGGAGGTGTTGAATGTCAGACTCCGTGTACAGACCATGAAAGATTTCCTCCAAATAAAAAACAAGCAAAACAAAATAAGGCGTTTTTCATGTCACAGCCATACAGCCATTCATGCTTGTAGTATAATTCAGAGTTAAATTTCCTATTGAATTGGCGACTTTTCGTTGTTAAAGCAGGAGTCAGCCTACCTGGTCTCTTGATTTTTAATTTTTCTTCAATATTCCGTGAACTGAAAGGTTCAGAGAGCAATGAATTTACCTGATTCATTATTTCACGTATTCACTTATCATATGAGCCTCAAAATTCACTGTAGCACACGCTAAAATGACTAACACAACGTACAGGAAATATCTAGTTCGCTCGCAGCTACAACTGAACTGGTAATGCGACGCGAGAATCCCACTTTGTTCGAAGATCCGATAGTTCCGTTTCTCTTCGGAAGAGTTTGGGCGCTCTTCCTGCAGCTGGCAGGGTGGCCCGGGTGAGGTGTTTATACACACAAGGCCCGCATACGAGTACATTGTTGCAAAGCGTTTCCCCCGCTTCGCACCCCCTCTGTGACACCCAAGTCCGCTTTTGCAGCCACTGTGCAAACCCGCTGTCGCTGTAGGCACGTTCCATCCAACTCCGCTGCGTTCGGCGTTTGGAGACCAGGCATTTCAAAAGAGATAAACGGTACGCTACTTCTCCACTAGTATAGAACGCTCAGAAGGCAAACACAGTTGAACAAAATTATTCCTTGGGAGTAGCGCAAACCTGCAAACGTATACAGGAGCCGCCCCTGCTACCAACACATCAGATACCCATTGGCTAGAAGGATGAGACCTGAACCCACACATGCAGAACACCTCTTCATTGACGAAAGTCTTTGTTCTTGAAACGTGCTCTTTGAATGCAAAATATAGAGATACGACTACCATGAGTAACTTTCGTAGCGGTTCATTCATGTTCAAGTCCCAATATTTTTGCATGGATGCTTTTGATTTATTTGACTTACCTGTTCAGGACAGTGTGTGTTCTATCGATAAACAACTTTCCCATGCCATTGTTCATCACACTGCATCAGTTGCGGGCGACGTGGTGCAATGGTTGACACATTGGACTCGCATTTTGGCGGACGACGGTGCAAACACCTGTCCGGCCATCCAGACTTAAGTTTTCCGTGATTTCCCTAAATCACTCCAAACAAATGTCGGTATGGTTCCTCCGAAAGGGCACGACCGATGTCCATCCCCATCTTTATCTTTGACACAATCCGGGCTTGAACTCCGTCTCTAATGTGCTAGATGTCGACGGGACATTAATCCCAATCTTTCTTCCTTTATCTCTCACGCACCTACCATTAATTACGACAGATTTAAATTGTTGCTGCAGCCCAACACTAGCGACTGCATTCTAAAATATGCTGTAGAGATTCGGTTGTATGACGAACTAACAATCTTTCAGTTGTGCAAGGCCAGGGACCATACCTTCAAAGTATGCCGACGATCTACGTGGCAATCCATTGCCATCATGGCAAATGAAGAAGACAAGCAAGCATTGTCGTCAGGCCGACATAGACACGCGTCCGGCGCCTGCCGAGGCGCAACTGGAGACGCTGGATCGAACCCTGACATCGCAGGATCTGCCCACAGAGCTGGCCGGTTGTTGGTTGTGGTCAGGGGTGGGAGGAGAGAATATAGGCAGTGCCAAGCAAAAAACAATCAGTCATAAGGAACGCCTGAAAATGGCAAGAAGTCCTCTTGCCGCGAAATACACTACTGGACATTAAAATTGCTATACCACGCAGATGACATGCTTCAGACGCGAAATTTAACAGACAGGAAGAAGATGCTGTGATATGTAAATGATTAGCTTTTCAGAGCATTCACACAAGGTTGGCGCCGTTGGCGACATCTACAACGCGCTGACATGAGAAAAGTTTCCAACAGATTTCTCATACACAAACAGTAGTTGACCGGCGTTGCCTGGTGAAACGTTGTTCTGATGCCTCGTGTAAGGAAGAGAAATGCTTACCATCACGTTTCCGACCTTGATAAAGGTCGGATTGTAGCCTATCGCGATTGCGGTTCATCTTATCGCGACATTGCTGCTCGCGTTGGTCGAGATGCAATGACTGTTAGCAGAACATGGAATCGGTGGGTTCAGGAGGATAATACGGAACGCCGTGTTTGATCCCAACGGCCTCGTATCACTAGCAGTCGAGATGACAGGCCTCTTATCCTCATGGCTGTAATGGATCATGAATCCACGTCTCGATCCCTGAGTCAACAGATGGGGACATTTTGCAAGACAACAACCATCTGCACGAACAGTTCGACGACGTTTGCAGCAGCATGGACTATCAGCTCGGTTACCCTTGACGCTGCATCACAGACAGGAGCGCCTGCGATGTTGTACTCAATGACGAACCTGGGTGCACGAAAGGCAAAACGTCATTTTTTCGGATGAATCCAGGTTCTGTTTACAGCATCATGATGGTCGCATCCGTGTTTGGCGACATCGCGGTGAACGCACATTGGAAGCTTGTATTCGTCATCGCCATACTGGCGTATCGCCCGGCGTGATGGTATGGGTTGCCACTGGTTACACGTCTCGGTCACCTCTTGTTTGGCTTGACGGCACTTTGAACAGTGGACGTTACATTTTAGATGTGTTACGACCTGTGGCTCTACCCTTCATTCGATCCCTGAGAAACTCTACATTTCAGAAAGGTAGTGCACGACCGCATGTTGCAGGTCCTGTACGGGCCTTTCTGGATACAGAAAATGTTCGAATGCTGTCCTGGCCAGCACGTTCTCCAGATCTCTCACCAATTGAAAACGTCTGGTCAATGCTGGCAGATCAACTGGCTCGCCACAATACGCCAGTCGCTACTCTTGATGAACTGTGATATCGTGTTGAAGCTGCACGGACAGCTGTACCTATACACGCCATCCAAGCTCTGTTTGGCTCAATGCCCAGGCGTATCAAGATCGTTATTACGGCCAGAGGTGGTTGTTCTGGGTACTGATTTCTCAGGATCTATGCACCCAAATTGCGTGAAAATGAAATCACATCTCAGTTCTAGTATAATATATTTGTCCAATGAATATCCGGTAATCATCTGCAGTTTTAATGGCCAGCAGTGTATCAAGCCTTCCGAATGACAACACCCGGCTGAATACCTCAGAAAGAATCAAAATCACGTATTGTTTATCAGGAACGTTTCTCACTGAATATGTGGTAATGAGTGCTAAGTGGTAGCCTCAATGAGCCAAAGATTCTTCTAAGAAAACGTGATGGAGGAGGGTATCTTCGGTTTCAGCGACATTATCCTATACGATTGCTTGAGGATATTCCCTTGCGCAACGGTGGGTGATATGGTACATGCTTCTATAGAAAAGAGGCTCAGTCTGCTCACAGATGAGAAGTGCCTTTACCTTGACCCCCGAGATCTCCACACCTCAAGCTTTAGAATTTTTCTGTCTGACGTCATCTCAAAAGTGAATTCTGTCTGAATTCAATCAAAAGTGAAGTGTATATCGCGCTTGTTGATTCGTTCGGTGAACTGGAGCAGCGAATTGTACAACATTTTTAAACTTCATAATGTGAAATAATTCGTGATTTATAGCATCCATATGTTACGCCTCCATATGGTACACTCCTTTGACAGGTACGAGTGGTCAGTAAACTGTAACAACTAAGGTGCTGTAGTAGCGTTGTATGAGGGGCACTCAAATGAAAAAGAGACAGATGCAAAAATGTAAGTAAATTGTTTATTATTTCAAAAGTAATCGGTATAACAGTTATGACATTTATCTTACAGTGAGATAAATCCGTCAATGCCTTCGTAGAAAATTGTTTGCGGTTGCCTGCGGAATCATGATTGTATCGAGGTCTACACCTCTTCTTCCGTAGCAAATTGAAGGCCTAGAATGTGTTTCTGCAATATGGAAACCGCCTAAGGAGAGATCGGTACTTTATGGAGGACGTTAAGGTATATTCAGCGAAATATCTGCAGCGTAGTCGAAACAACCTTGGCAACATGTAGTCGGGCCCACCGCAAACATATTTCGATGAAGGCATTGACCGACTTGTCTCTCATTGGGATAAACGTATTAACAGTTACGGAGATTAGTTTTGAAATGATAAACAACTAACTTACTTTTTTCCCATCCTTGTCGTTTTCATTTACTGCTCCATTTATTCTCTCTAAGACAAATAAAACACCCACCACGGAGATAGTATCCGAATGGTAATCGGTAGATATGACGTACATGTACAGACAAACTGATGATTACAGTTTCAGAAAAATGGGATGGTTTATTCAAGAGAAACCTTCACAAAGCTAGCAAATTCAGTAACGCGTTGGTCCACCTGTGACCCTAATGCAAGCAGTTATTCGATAGAGGTATTGACATAGTTGTTGGTTGTCTTCCTGAGAGATATATTGCCAAATTCTGTCCAGTTGGCTTGTTAGATCATGAAAATCCAGATATGATTGGAGGGCTCTGCCCATAATGCTCTATACGTTCCCATTTTGGGAGAAATCTGGCCACCGCGCTGAAAAGAATGTCTTCGTTGGCCATCGGAGCTCAGCTCTGAGCTGCGCTTATCACTGAAGATAATTCTACTCCAGTCAGAGAGATTCAAAGCCGAAAAAGTATCTGGAGACGCAACAGACAGCGGTGACTATCACCTATCAAACGGTCCGACAGTCAGGAGTAATCTTCTTTACCCGCGGCACCCTTACAGCACAGAGTTACGTCGACTATAATCTAGACTCCATTTTGTTTCCCTTCATGACAAGCCATCCTGGGTTTACGTTTCAGCAAAAGAATGATTGCCTGCACGCTGTGAAAGTTATACTCCTTTTCTTCGCGCTTACCAAATCCTACCTAAGCCAGAAAGATCGCAGGATCTCTCCCAACTGAGAACATCTGGAACTTTATGGACAGTGCCCTCCAATCATCATGGAATTTTGACGATATATTGCGGCAATTGGATAGAATATTGCGCGGTATCCGTCAGAAGGACATCCAAAAAGTCTACCAGTCAGTGCCAAGGCATAAGAGCAAGAGATGGCCCAATGAGTTATTGACTTGCTATCATGAAACTTTTCTGAAACTGTAATTATTTGTTTGTCTGTACATGCACATCACATTTACCGATTAACGTCCCATTCGGACAACTCTTTCTTGGTGCATCTTTTTTTTTTTTTTTTCTTAGGCTATATTCCTTGGTAGGGTCTTGGGTGAAATGACAGCCCAGTAAGATGAAGTCTTCGAGCCGTATCACTATTCGTTGTTAATTACGATGCACCATGTATTCATCTTCAGTTACACTACTTCAAGATAGTTACATGTTCATAATTAAAAAAGGTGTTTGGCAAAGCATTTCCATAACAAAGGGAAGCTATTGCCGGTAGTACTAGGAAAATTTTTCACACCTTTTAACTGAGAAAACGAAGGAATACGCGTTATTGTTACAGATATGAACCACTTCCATTTCACAGGTGACATTGCTTCCTGCGTATACTACCTTCAACAGTGAATGGAAGAAATTAAATTGGGAAGTTACGAAGTAGGTACGAAAAATCCACATTTCTGACTTCTAGCTCTTATATTTGCCGCATTTGCAGTAAAACATTCAATATAAGGTCCACTTGTTCATCTAACCCAAACACGTTTCAGCACCTCTGTGGCCACATCTGTGAGTTTTCTTTATTCAAGACCGTAAAATGTGAGCCTCTTGTTAATTCATAACCAGTCAAAGAAAATTAGGTCTAAAGGCAGTTTTATTTTTGTTATTGCCTTGATTTTGTGTTATATGGTTTTGCATGATCATTTGTGCCTTTTCCTATACTGACAGCATCTCATCAGCAACTAAACGATGTCAATGTGAGCTTTACTGGAGAATTAACACATCCTTTTATGTTTAAACGTAACTTCGTTGTGGCACACTTCGCGCATATATTTGCTGTCACTTAGGTTTTGCTGTGGTGGATCGTTTTTCCTTTGAGTTCTGATGGGTGCTGGGCACCACACACTAACGTTAGACATATTTTGAAGAATTTTGGCTGTAACGAACGTTTTTCAGTTCACCAAAACACACTGCATTCGTTGTTATTATGTGTCCTAATCCAGTCAGCGCTGACTAGTTTCAAGAGAATTTGGCGCCGTCTCTCTCTCTCTCTCTCTCTCTCTCTCTCTCTGTCTGTGTGTGTGTGTGGTGGGGTGGGGGGGGGGGCGGGGAGGGGTGTCAATCAGGCTTACCATATTATCGATAGGATGGTACCAGTGTATGAACTTTGTTCTTCTTTGGTTTTATTATGTGTCTGTATATATTGTTATGTAAGTTGTTCATGAATATATTGGCTAGGAGATCACCAATTGATGATCCTATTGGCTACCCTTCCTGTTGGAAAAAAATTCTTTGTTGAACACAAGGCAATTTTGTACTGTTATGGTGCTGAGTGTGGTTGCCATTTCGTCAATGTGTGTGACTGTTGTGTTTCCCTGTTGTTTTAATCCTCATATAGTGATGTTGATCGTTTTGTTCTTGGTATGCACGTGTTCCCTGATGCGGCATCAAATGATATAAGACTTTCTGCGTGTGGTATGTCTATTTTCTTGATTATGTCTATTAATTCCTTTTGAGTTTTCTAGGTTCCTGCTGTTTTTAAAATGTATATTTTCTTTATTATGTGTGTGCATGTTGGGTTAGGTAGTAGTAGGGAGCATTTCTGAAATTAATCACAGGCCTTACAGGAATATTTTATTTACGCACATTCGTAAGGACTTTATAGTGGGCGCCTTTGGATATTTCTGAGCACTATTGGACTTAACATCTGAGGTCTTCAGTCCCCTAGACT
Organism: Schistocerca gregaria; assembly: GCF_023897955.1. Classification (NCBI taxonomy): domain Eukaryota; kingdom Metazoa; phylum Arthropoda; class Insecta; order Orthoptera; family Acrididae; genus Schistocerca; species Schistocerca gregaria. The sequence continues at coordinate 190,993,449 of NC_064921.1, forward strand.
TAAAACTACTTAAACCTGGACATCCATCTTAGGACATCACACACATCATGCCCGAGGCAGGATTCGAACCTGCGGCCGTAGTAGCACCGTGGTTCCGGACTGAGGCGCCTAGAACCGCTCGGCCACAGCGGCCGGCTAGGACTTAGTAGTTGAACGGAAGTGGTATCAGAGTCAGTATTGCCAGCCAGTATTGACTGGAGTGGAATTAACTACGATACTGTAGCGAATTACATCAGCGCAGCTAAACTTCCAGTATGAAACTTGTTCCCTTATTGAGACACGGCAGTAGAAGTAACATTAAGTACACTGGTACGTTTCCTCTAAGACTTAAAGTGCTTGACTTAACTAAATTAAACTTGAGTGGTCTTCCCCACTTCGTGTCTTCAGTAATTTCATTTGAACTTTCTTGACGAATTCTGCTTTTCAGTAAAACAGATTATTGATGCAGTGCTTACAGGAAGCGCCTCCATTTTGACACTGGTGTTTATATATGTAATCAGCTAGACATTGATGCTTGTATTTATGGTCTTTTTAAAACGTGTATAATTGGCATTAATGTAAAAGCTGTCAAATCTAATAAGTAATTAACTTCATATGTTTAACTTCGACGTTTAGTGCACCCAGTGAGGACCATTGTCACGTCACGAACTAGTGTGAACACTGCCATTTGAAGTCCTAAACGAATACCGCGATCCACATCCGTGTAATCACGGGCCAGTCAAGGAACTGTTGTGTCACTTACGTGTGCAATTCCCCTTTAGTCAGCGATTGTGTGTTGTAGGGTTGTGTCTGCTGCTTCACATCAAGACGGTAGCTTGGTTTTGGACAAGGTCTTGCAGCGAAACGAAACAGTCACGTGATGAAAAACTTCTACATCACATTTTGTAAGCAGTGAGGTTTCAAAACAGAACATACTAAGTACCAGAGTTAATTATAAGCTATCTTTCTATTTGGAAAGAAGAGGTCAGCTCACACTTTGGGAGATCAATTTAATACTCCCAGCAAAAGTAATAATCAAAGCTTTGTTTTATGAAAAATGTACACCAAATTGCTTTATCAAATACAACTGAGAAGAGCAGAATTGATGAAATGTTGGAAAATGCAAAAGAAGCTGACGTTACTGGCTTGAAACAAAGCAAATGTTTTTCACTGCAGATTGATGAAAGTGTAGACATTGTTGGCCACTATAATTTGTTAGGTCTTGGTCGTTTTAAGTTGAATAACAATACTGAAAGACAACTGTTGTTTTGTCCGTCTTTGCCAAATTTAAATTAATAAATAATAAAAAATAAACTTCCGAAGAAATCTTCAAATCTGTTGACAAATTTGTGAAAGCAAATGAAATAGATTGGTCAAAGTGTGCAGGTTTGACAAATGTTGGGGGCATGGGCTGTGTGTTGGATGCATGCTGGTTTAATCGCCCAAGTTAAATCAATTGATCCCTTGATTCAATGGTCACACAGCAGCATACATAGAGAGGCTCTTGCATTTAAAGGTTTGGACAAGTGTCTCCAAAAACTCTGCAGTTAAAATCGTCAACTTCATTAAAGCAAGGTCTAACAGAGGTATGTTACTGCCAAGATGTTTCGAACTTCGCGACGAACTCAGGATTCTTTTGCGAATGGAGAACTTGCAAGTTCCTAGTTAGACTGAGTGACCATTGTAAACGATTGACATATTTAGCGTATATTTTCGGAGCCCTCAACGTTCTCAACTTATCTCTACATGGGAGGACCTTCATAAGTTGTGCAAGACAAAGTAGAAGGAGTGATAATGAAACTTCGACGATGGGCTTAAAAAGTGGAACTAGATTCCTTCGACTTATTTCCAGTCTTTTACGATTTTCTGGAAAACAACAATGTCAAAAATCATAAAACAATAGCTACAGTCATAAAAGATCACCTAAAATCTTTGGCCTTCAACTTCAGGTAATGTAAAATTGTGTATTTCTCTAAATTTTATACAGATATTTTTTACAAGCCAAATTGTAAACATTGGTCTTCTTTAAACTGTAATATTATCTAAAACAATTAATTTTTGAAACACTAACATTATTTTAGTTACTAGTCTTATACTGCGATTTCAGTCTTGATTCATGTAAATGAGAAATCTACTAACTAGATATACTACAGCAGTATTTAAGCCTTTTCATGTTTCTTTCAGGAGCTACTTCCCCAAATTGGAGCCGAAATCCAAGGGTTCAGAAATCACATCGTAAAAGATTACTTTAAAAAATTAAAAATTTCGTCAAGTGAAGAAGACTCATTAACTCAATTCTTATGGAACAGAGTCTAAAATCGTGTTTTAAAACAACACCGGTTCTCCCATTCTGAATAAGTGTTTGGCTAGAGTATCCAATAACTGACAAAATTGCACTGAGACACTTGATGGGCTTTTATTCCAGAGAACGAGCAGTTTCAAATTTACTCTTTTTTTAACATTAAGTACAGCAGTATACAGTGATTCGAGGCAAAAACGTAACAGTTTTAATTCAAATATTGATTATCTCATGGGGACAAACAATATCGAAAGTCTGTTTGAGTTTGTGTGTGTGTGTGTGTGTGTGTGTGTGTGTGTGTGTGTGTGTGTGTGTGCGTGTGTGTGTGTGTGCGTGAGTGTGTGTCTACTTTTGTGTGTTCATATTTTTTACTTGCATATTTACTCGGTGGGCCTCTAAGCTTTTTCACTAAATAAGCGGTCCGCACAACTAGAAAAGTTGGGAACCTGATATGAACAGTGACTTGGACAGGATTGTTAGTCAAACTCGGGCCACTAAAAATCATTTTGTACACTTGTTCCAGGGTAACTATCAATCCCTTCTTGACAGTACTGCGAGAAAATTTAATAGATGATTTTAGAGGGTACCGATGACTACTGACAGGCAAGCCTCTCATTGGTGCCAGTTGAGAGTTCCATATGATGGGCTGTACGTGACATGGAATATATCTGAATAGGATTGAGAAGGGGTAGTTATTGAAGCTTACAAGTCACAGAATAATACGTGCATCTGAGAGAAGTGAGACCTTATCAGTCCGGCGTCAATGGGCTAATTGTTCTCTTTATGTAAACAATGACATCACGTGGCCTTGCGCCTTACGTAAACAAACCATGCACGTGCAGTTTATGACCCTAACGCAAAGAAACCATCCTCTTCTGTTCTTTCAACTTGTCACTTCCCCCTGTCTCTCCTGTCTCCCACATCTATTTAAGTCAAAAGTTGCCGCCCAATGTTCATCTGGCTATAATTTATTAACCCTTTCAAATTCCCACCTACCTCCATCCCTCCCCCTCCCACACTCCTATTTAAGTCAAATATGTTTATCTGGCTATAACTTACGTCCCCTTTCAAGTTGCCATCTCCCCATCCTCCTCCTCCACTTCTATAAGTTAGATGGACAGAACGAATTACTATGATTTATGCCCCAAAATGATGTCAGATACTTTGACATTACAGTGTACATTGGAAAGTCAAAGGAGTGTTATCCTATTGGCTAAATTACTATTATTTTTATGACACCCTGGTCACCCAAAGGTATTTTCCCTAAACACGAAATTTTTTCGACAATTTTTTATATTTTGGGGTTATTTGTTAAAGTTTTGCTGATTTTTTTCCCAGTATTCCAAACACACACTTTTCAAGACCGTCTTCCAAAGACACATGTAGATAAATACAAGATTCGGATGTTTAAAAATTATTTTGGTGTATTGTTTAAACAAAATACACATTTCCTACACAGGAATTACACTGATGTCGCACATCTACACAGTTATCATATGGCATTATTTAAAACCAATAGACTCTTGCTTCTTACCAAATCTATTTATATAGAAACGTATCAATGTAAGGAACTTGTCCCTGCAGTATTAGTGTGTGAAAAACTATGGCATACACACCATGAAGTCTGTGTCAGGCTGTCTTAAAGGAGTTTGACACTAAAATATTACCGTATACATGTAAATAACGGCGAAAATTAAAAAAAAAAAACAAGTAGGAACATTGTGAAACACTAATATCCAACAATGGTGCTGATACCACCATCGGAGTAAGACAGGAGATCTGCACACTTCCTTTAAAACAAGCAAAATATTCGGAGGGCATTATCTACATCTACATGACTACTCTGCAATTCACATTTAAGTGCTTGGCAGAGGGTTCATCGAACCACAATCATACTATCTCTCTACTATTCCACTCCCGAACAGCGAGCGGGAAAAACGAACACCTAAACCTTTCTGTTCGAGCTCTGATTTCTCTTATTTTATTTTGATGATCATTCCTACCTATGTAGGTTGGGCTCAACAAAATATTTTCGCATTCGGAAGAGAAAGTTGGTGACTGAAATTTCGTAAAAAGGTCTCGCCGCGACGAAAAACGTCTATGCTGTAATGACTTCCATCCCAACTCGTGTATCATATCTGCCACACTCTCTCCCCTATAACGCGATAATACAAAACGAGCTGCCCTTCTTTGCACCCTCTCGATGTCCTCCGTCAATCCCACCTGGTAAGGATCCCACACCGCGCAGCAATATTCTAACAGAGGACGAACGAGTGTAGTGTAAGCTGTCTCTTTAGTGGACTTGTTGCATCTTCTAAGTGTCCTGCCAATGAAACGCAACCTTTGGCTCGCCTTCCCGACAATATTATCTATGTGGTCCTTCCAACTGAAGTTGTTTGTAATTTTAACACCCAGGTACTTAGTTGAATTGACAGCCTTGAGAATTGTACTATTTATCGAGTAATCGAATTCCAACGGATTTCTTTTGGAACTCATGTGGATCATCTCACACTTTTCGTTATTTAGCGTCAACTGCCACCTGACACACCATACAGCAATCTTTTCTAAATCGCTTTGCAGCTGATACTGGTCTTCGGATGACCTTACTAGACGGTAAATTACAGCATCATCTGCGAACAACCTAAGAGAACTGCTCAGATTGTCACCCAGGTCATTTATATAGATCAGGAACAGTAGAGGTCCCAGGACGCTTCCCTGGGGAACACCTGATATCACTTCAGTTTTACTCGATGATTTGCCGTCTATTACTACGAACTGCGACCTTCCTGACAGGAAATCACGAATCCAGTCGCACAACTGAGACGATACCCCATAGCTCCGCAGCTTGATTAGAAGTCGCTTGTGAGGAACGGTGTCAAAAGCTTTCCGGAAATCTAGAAATACGGAATCAACTTGAGATCCCCTGTCGATAGCGGCCATTACTTCGTGCGAATAAAGAGCTAGCTGCGTTGCACAAGAGCGATGTTTTCTGAAGCCATGCTGATTACGTGTCAATAGATCGTTCCCTTCGAGGTGATTCATAATGTTTGAATACAGTATATGCTCCAAAACCCTACTGCAAACCGACGTCAATGATATAGGTCTGTAGTTAAATGGATTACTCCTACTACCCTTCTTGAACACTGGTGCGACCTGCGCAATTTTCCAATCTGTAGGTACAGATCTATCGGTGAGCGAGCGGTTGTATATGAGTGCTAAGTAGGGAGCTATAGTATCAGCGTAATCTGAAAGGAACCTAATCGGTATACAATCTGGACCTGAAGACTTGCCCGTATCAAGCGATTTGAGTTGCTTCGCAACCCCTAAGGTATCTACTTCTAAGAAACTCATGCTAGCAGATGTTCGTGTTTCAAATTCTGGAATATTCCATTCGTCTTCCCTGGTGAAGGAATTTCGGAAAACTGCGTTCAATAACTCCGCTTTAGCGGCGCAGTCGTCGATAACAGTACCATCGGCACTGCGCAGCGAAGGTATTGACTGCGTCTTGCCGCTTGTGTACTTTACATACGACCAGAATTTCTTCGCATTTTCTACCAAATTTCGAGACAATGTTTCGTTGTGGAACCTATTAAAGGCATCTCGCATCGAAGTACGTGCCAAATTTCGCGCGTCTGTAAATTTTAGCCCATCTTCAGGATTTCGCGTTCTTCTGAACTTCGCATGCTTTTTCCGTTGCCTCTGCAACAGCGTTCGGACCTTTTTTGTGTACCACGGGGGATCCGTTCCATCTCTTACCAATTTATGAGGTATGAATATCTCAATTGCTGTTGCTACTATATCTTTGAATTTGAGCCACATCTCGTCTACATTCGCATAGTCAGTTCGGAAGGAATGGAAATTGTCTTTTAGGAAGGCTTCTAGTGGTACTTTATCCGCTTTTTTAAATAAAATTATTTTGCGTTTGTTTCTGATGGCTTTGGAAGAAATGGTATTGAGCCTAGCTACAATGACCTTGTGATCACTAATCCCTGTATCAGTTATTCTGTGGCAATACCTGCCATACAGTCATCACTTCTCGCAGGGTCAGACCGACACTGCCACTGCTGCCATCACACCATGTGTTCCAGTGTGTGTTGTGATCACCGCAGCCACTGCTTTGCGTCTGAGGATGAGACACCACTGGCCAACGGCGTCCAGCAGCGACTACGACTGAAAAAAAAAATTAAAGCCCCGCACTCCGACGCACTCACTGCAGCGCCAGATTGACAGACAGACAATCAATCCATTGCATGAAGTATCGCTAGTCGCCTACGCACTGGCAAGCACTCTGCAGTGACGAAGACATCAGTGGGAGCCATGCTGTGGACATGGAATGTAAGCAGCCTTAACCTCTAAGAGTTTTATAGCCTTAATATTTCCAGAAATGTGCTATCTTTCCATAGCAAGACAATGAAGGATAATCTGCTTTCTGGCCCTAGCCAGACTAGTCAGACTCAACTGAACACCATGTCAGTCTGTACAACGGCGTCACGGGATGGTCAGCCTACTGCTCGCCTGGGTCGTTGTAGAGTTTGTCGATGTTGGAAACGCTACTAATCGGACGAGTAATTCCTCAGTTGGGCTCAAGAGACTGAGTGCACACCGTACCAGTCCTCCAATCAAGAAAAATAGCTGGCAGTACAACGAATGGAACGTGGTTCCTCTGATGGATGTCAACCGCACTGGCCATTCAGCTGTGAGGCACGACCCATAGCAAAGAATTGTACACTAACCACTTTTACGAAGGCTGTACTACATATTTAAAAACCCATTCTCTGATAGCATATGGATTGCTGACGGTACCGCACTATGTTCTGGTTCGATGCGGCCTGCCAAGAATTCGTCTCCTGCGCCAACCTTTTGATCTCAGAGTAGCAACTGTGCAACCTACGTCCCCAATTATTCACTGGATGTATTCCAATCTCTACAGTTTTTACCCTCTGCAGCTCCCTCTAGTACCGTAAGATATTCCCTTATGTCCTAACACATGTGAGCCCTGCACGGCTTGGGTTCATGCCATTTACTGTTTGTCATCTTCTGTTCCTATACTGCTGCCTCGTTTTCTTTATCTTTACCTTCTTATTTACTGGCGTCACTAACTTCCTGCCTTACTTGCCCGTGAGCGGCAGCAGCAGCGCGTATCGATAAGCGCACTGTCGTACTATCTCTGGAGCGACCGATAGTATTTCCAGGTCGTGTGTGTGACTAGTCAGTTGGAGATGGACCAGCAGTGCAGTCGGGTCGCACAACAGTGAGTCGAGTACGGAGCGCCGGTGAGGCGCCGACAGCCAGTGCTCGCTGACCGATGGCGACATACATGAACTGTCCGACGGAGGGAGATTGGAGCGGGACGACCGTTAGTTGGTCGTTCGATCGGTCGTCTCATCGGCCGATGTATATCTGGTCCTTTCACCATTTCCGGGCCTGCAGTTGGTCGGTTGGCGTGGAGCAGCGAGGAAATCTCCGCGGCGCGTAGTTTGGCCGAGGCCGCTGGCGGTGTCCACGCGCGGTCGGAGTGGGTGGTGCAGTTCCCATCGCTACGAGGTCTGTGGCTCACCGATCCTGGACACGAAAGTTGAGTTTCGACTGAATCTACCAGCAAGTCACGACTGTTCATAGTGTCGTTTGGATTTTGTTGTCGGCTGTTCGGACATTCACGCGAGCAACAACGTGTATTTTCAAGTTGGCAAATTTAGTCACCCTCCGGTGGGGTTTAGCTGTACTTGGTTATTTTGAATTGAAGTGCACCAGCGGAATCTTCTACCTTAACGTTCCGGTTACCTGCCCTGGCCGTTGACGTAAATTCAGGCAGTGTATTTTCCTCAATGTGTTGTTGTTATCCAGCACGGTGTGTAGCTTTACAGTTCAATGTGCGCCAATACATACTACGCTGTTCCATTGAAGACTCTGTTGTGTGCTGGTCGGATGGAGCGGATGTTATCTTGTCGGTGGATCCGTTGACTGGCTGTCGGTTGGGTTGTCGTCAGATCGAGAATGGTTGGGCCTACTGCCTGTCTCATCTAAGCGAGTGTTAGTGTTAGAATTCCATGCTGACCCTCGGAAACTTCTGAGCGACTTAGGGTGTACTGCCTTATTTGTTTTTGTTGCCTGTATTTGTATTTGCCTGTATTTGTATGGATTTTAGCCAGTTTTTAAATTAAGGTTGTTTTGCCCTTAAGGCGTAAGACTGTTCGGGCCTTCAGCCTAATTTAAAGAACTGTTTTAAGGTAAAGCCTTGGCCTTTTAAAAATTTATTTTGGTTTGAGTCTTAAGTGATAGGCCTTCAGCCGATTTTTTAAATTAAAGTCGTTTTGCTCTTAAGGTGTCAGATTGTTTGGACCTTCAGCCTAATTCAAGAACTGATTTAAGATAAGACCTTCTGCCTTTTACGTTTTTGATTTTGGTTAGAGTCTTAAGTTATTTGCTTTTAGCCGGTTTTAGATTAAAGTGGTCTTGCCCTTAAGGCATGAGATTGTACGACGCCTTCAGCTGGTAATTAAGTTCCAAAAATTAATGCTGTGTTTTATTTAAAAAAAATTATTGGCTCTTGTAACGTTTGGTCAAATAAAAAAATGTTCGAGTGTAACCGACAGCCGCTTATTTTGGCCCCTTTCCACAATTTAAACTACCTGTCCTGTCCTGCGGGTTTATCAGGGCGTCTCACCATGTTCTACTATTATCTTGTCCCTTCCTCTTGTCCATATACTGCTTAGCTCACCAATTCTGCCGAGAACCTCGTCATTCCTTATCTTATCAGTCCACCAAAAAAATGGCTCTGAGCACTATAGGACTTAACATCTGAAGTCATCAGCCTCCTAGAACTTAGAACTACTTAAACCTAACTAATCTAAGGACCTCACACACAACTATGCCCGAGGCACGATTCGAACCTGCGACCGTAGCGGTCACGCGGTTCCAGACTGTAGCGCCTAGAACCGCTCGGCCACTCATGCCGGCTTATCAGTCCACCAAATTTTCAACATTCGTCTGTAGCACAATAATTCAAATCCTTTGATTCTCTTACGTGCCGGTTATTCCAAAGTCCATGATTCGCTAACGTACAATGTTGAGCACCAGTCGTGCTTTCTTAGCAATTCCTTCTTCATATTAAGGCCTATCTCTGGTGCTGGTAGACATATGTTGGCCAAGAATGCCCTTTCTTACCGATGCCAGTCTGCTTTTTATATCCTCCTTGCTTCACTGTTATGGGTTATTTTGCTGCGTAGATAGCAGAATTCATTAAGTCCACCTCTTCCTGATGACTGGTTCTGATTTTAAGCTTTCCCTGTTTTCACTCCTATTTCTCGTTACTCATATTCTATACTCTTTCGGCTGCTCAGTCCATTCAGCAGATCCTGCAATTCTTCTCACCTTCTACTAAGCATATCAATCTCTTTAGCGAATAATATCATTGATATCCTTTCACTCTGAAGTTTAATCGCATTCTTGAACCTTTTTTTATTTCCGTCATTGCCTCTTCGATGTATAGATTGAACACTAGGAGCGAAATACTAAATACCTGTCTTACACCCTTTTTAATCAGAGCACTTAGTTCTTGGTCTTGCAATCGTATTATTCCCTCTTGGTTCTGGTGCGCACTGTATAGTATCCGTCTTTCTTTCTATCTTACCCTATTTGTCTCAGAATTTCGTACATCTTTCACCATTTTACATTGTCGAACCATTTTTCCAGGTCGACAAATCCCATGAGCGGGTCTCGATTTCTCTTCGGCCATGCTACCATTATCAACGGTAACGTCAGAACCGCCTGTCTGGTGCATTTACCTTTCCTAAAGCCCAACTGATCGTCATCTAATTGATCCTCAGTTTCCAATTTTCTGTGTATTATTCTTGTCAGCAACTTGGATGCATGAGCTGGTAAGCTGATTGCGCAATAATTCTCGCACATTGTGGCTCTTGCTCTCTTCGAAAAACATGGACAATAGTTTTCGAAAGTCAGGTGGAATATCGACAAACTCTTACCATCAACAGTCCAACGTAAACAGTCGTTTTGTTGCCACTCCCCTAATGATTTTAGAAATTCTGATGGAATGATGTCCATCCCTTCTGCCTTACTGGATCTAAAGTCGTTCTTATTCTACAACGTCATCAGATAAGCCCTTCCCCTTATGTAGGCCTTAAGTGTACTCTTTCCGCCTATTCCCTCTGCCCTTTTCATTTAACAGTGGAATTACCATTGCATTCTTAATGTTACCGCCGTTGCTTTTAATTTCCCTGAGGACTGTTTTGACTTTCAGTCTTTCTGACAATCACGTCCTTTTCGATATCTTCACATTTTTCATACACCCGTTTCGTCTTATGCCTGCACTTCCTAGTTACAGGTATTTAATTTTATTTAAAAAAGCGGATAAAGTGCCACTAGAAGCCTTCCTAAAAGACAATTTCCATTCCTTCCGAACTGACTATGCGAATGTAGACGAGATGTGGCTCAAATTCAAAGATATAGTAGCAACAGCAATTGAGATATTCATACCTCATAAATTGGTAAGAGATGGAACGGATCCCCCGTGGTACACAAAAAAGGTCCGAACGCTGTTGCAGAGGCAACGGAAAAAGCATGCGAAGTTCAGAAGAACGCGAAATCCTGAAGATGGGCTAAAATTTACAGACGCGCGAAATTTGGCACGTACTTCGATGCGAGATGCCTTTAATAGGTTCCACAACGAAACATTGTCTCGAAATTTGGTAGAAAATCCGAAGAAATTCTGGTCGTATGTAAAGTACACAAGCGGCAAGACGCAGTCAATACCTTCGCTGCGCAGTGCCGATGGTACTGTTATCGACGACTGTGCCGCTAAAGCGGAGTTATTGAACGCAGTTTTCCGAAATTCCTTCACCAGGGAAGACGAATGGAATATTCCAGAATTTGAAACACGAAAATCTGCTAGCATGAGTTTCTTAGAAGTAGATACCTTAGGGGTTACGAAGCAACTCAAATCGCTTGATACGGGCAAGTCTTCAGGTCCAGATTGTATACCGATTAGGTTCCTTTCAGATTACGCTGATACTATAGCTCCCTACTTAGCACTCATATACAACCGCTCGCTCACCGATAGATCTGTACCTACAGATTGGAAAATTGCGCAGGTCGCACCAGTGTTCAAGAAGGGTAGTAGGAGTAATCCATTTAACTACAGACCTATATCATTGACGTCGGTTTGCAGTAGGGTTTTGGAGCATATACTGTATTCAAACATTATGAATCACCTCGAAGGGAACGATCTATTGACACGTAATCAGCATGGCTTCAGAAAACATCGCTCTTGTGCAACGCAGCTAGCTCTTTATTCGCACGAAGTAATGGCCGCTATCGACAGGGGATCTCAAGTTGATTCTGTATTTCTAGATTTCCGGAAAGCTTTTGACACCGTTCCTCACAAGCGACTTCTAATCAAGCTGCGGAGCTATGGGGAATCGTCTCAGTTGTGCGACTGGATTCGTGATTTCCTGTCAGGAAATCATCGAGTAAAACTGAAGTGATATCAGGTGTTCCCCAGGGAAGCGTCCTGGGACCTCTACTGTTCCTGATCTATATAAATGACCTGGGTGACAATCTGAGCAGTTCTCTTAGGTTGTTAGCAGATGATGCTGTAATTTACCGTCTAGTAAGGTCATCCGAAGACCAGTATCAGCTGCAAAGCGATTTAGAAAAGATTGCTGTATGGTGTGTCAGGTGGCAGTTGACGCTAAATAACGAAAAGTGTGAGATGATCCACATGAGTTCCAAAAGAAATCCGTTGGAATTCGATTACTCGATAAATAGTACAATTCTCAAGGCTGTCAATTCAACTAAGTACCTGGGTGTTAAAATTACGAACAACTTCAGTTGGAAGGACCACATAGATAATATTGTCGGGAAGGCGAGCCAAAGGTTGCGTTTCATTGGTAGGACACTTAGAAGATGCAACAAGTCCACTAAAGAGACAGCTTACACTACACTCGTTCGTCCTCTGTTAGAATATTGCTGCGCAGTGTGGGATCCTTACCAGGTGGGATTGACGGAGGACATCGAGAGGGTGCAAAGAAGGGCAGCTCGTTTTGTATTATCGCGTTATAGGGGAGAGAGTGTGGCAGATATGATACACGAGTTGGGATGGAAGTCATTACAGCATAGACGTTTTTCGTCGCGGCGAGAGCTTTTTACGAAATTTCAGTCACCAACTTTCTCTTCCGAATGCGAAAATATTTTGTTGAGCCCAACCTACATAGGTAGGAATGATCATCAAAATAAAATAAGAGAAATCAGAGCTCGAACAGAAAGGTTTAGGTGTTCGTTTTTCCCGCTCGCTGTTCGGGAGTGGAATAGTAGAGAGATAGTATGATTGTGGTTCGATGAACCCTCTGCCAAGCACTTAAATGTGAATTGCAGAGTAGTCATGTAGATGTAGATGTAGATGTGACTTGTATTTCTGTATTTCTCTGAACATTTTCGTACTTCCTTCTTATGTCGATCCATCTGCTCTTGGGTACGCCCTACAGTCCAGTATCTAATTTCGGAATCTTTGCTTGACCATGATATAATCTAAATGGAATCCAATATAAATATAGAATTCGAGTATACCCTCCCCTCTTGTGATTCTTCAACAGAGTATTTGCTATTGCTAACTGATAGTTAATCTAGAGCTCAGTTGGTCTGTCACCTCTCTTATTGCTACTATCAAGCCCATATTCACCTAAAACCCTTTTTTCTACTCCTACTACCGCAACTCCTATTCTCCCTGACTATTTGATTTTCATCTCCCTTTACATACTGAATTACCCGCCGAATATCTTCATATATCTCTTCATCCCCTGCAAGTGACGTCGGCATGTATACCTAAACTATTGTTGACGATTAAATACAAACTTAAGCTTCCGCAGCCATTGTCAAATTCAGTAAAATTTCGTCTGGGTTTGTAACCGCATTTTCAATATACAGGGTGTTACGAAAAGGTACGGCCAAACTTTCAGGAAACATTCCTCACACACAAAGAAAGAAAATATGTTATGAGGACATGTGTCCGGAAACGCTTACTTTCCATGTTAGAGCTCATTTTATTACTTCTCTTCAAATCACATTAATCATAGAATGGAAGCAGACTGCAACAGAACGTACCAGCGTGACTTCAAACACTTTGTTAAAGGAAATGTTCAAAATGTCCTCCGTTAGCGAGGATACATGCATCCACCCTCCGTCGCATGGAATCCCTGATGCGCTGATGCAGCCCTGAAGAATGGCGTATTGTATTACAGCCGTCCACAATACGAGCACGAAGAGTCTCTACATTTGGTACCGGGTTTGCGTAGACAAGAGCTTTGAAATGCCCCCATAAATGAAAGTCAAGAGGGTTGAGGTCAAGAGAGCGTGGAGGCCATGGAATTGGCCCGCCTCTACCAATCCATCTGTTGTTGAGAGGCGTACGAACACTTCGACTGAAATGTGCAGGAGCTCCATCGCGCATGAACCACATGTTGTGTCGTACTTGTAAAGGCACATGTTCTAGCAGCACAGGTAGAGTATTCCGTATGAAATCATGATAACGTGATCCATTGAGCGTAGGTGGACGAAACTAAAATGAGCTCTAACATGGAAATTAAGCGTTTCCGGACACATGTCCACATAACATCTATTCTTTATTTGTATGTGAGGAATGTTTCCTGAAAGTCTGGCCGTACATTTTTGTAACACCCTGTATAAAACTACAGACGTTTCTGTCCTCGTTGCAAGTGACCGGCTTCAGGGTCACTTGCAACAGGGACCGAAACGTCGGTAGTTGTATGTATTGACAATGCGGTCACAAAACCAGACACATTTTATTGGATATTGTTATCGGTGTTGGTTTTCTATCGATTCTGATGAGAACAGTCCTATCACTGAACTGGGTTGGTTGGTGGGTTTGGGGGTGGAGACCAGACAGCGAGGTCATCGGTCTCATCGGAGTAGGGAAGGACGGGGAAGGAAGTCGGCCGTGCCCTTTGAAAGGAACCATCCCGGCATTTGCCTGGAACGATTTAGGGAAATCACGGAAAACCTAAATACGGAAAACCTAAATCAGGATGGCCGGACGCGGGATTGAACCGTCGTCCTCCCGAATGCGAGTCCAGTGTCTAACCACTGCGCCACCTCGCTCGGTCTATCACTGAACTGTTCACAGTAACTTACTCTCTGTCCTACTTCCCTATTGATAACGAATCCTCTCCCGTTATGCCATTTTCTGCTGCTGTTGATATTATCATATACTAGACTGACCAGATATCCGTGTCTTCTTTCTGTTTCACTTCACTGATCCCCTCTACATCCAGACTGAGCCTTAGCATTTCCCTTTTCAGATTTTCTAGCTCTCCTCCACGTTCAAACTTCTGACGTTCCACACCCCGACACGCATGGGCGTACTCAGCGAGGTACCCAGAAGATATTCGTAGGTTTTCACTAGTTTACTGTTTTATTTATTAAGAAATGCTGCATGTTTTCTCGGATTGTACAAGTGCATTCTTGTATTTAAAATGTTTATTAAAAGCAGTTTTTCACTGGTTTACTGTTTTATTTAATAAGAAGTGCTGTATGTTGTCTCGAGTCTTTGTTTCCTGAGACTAGTATGACCTGCCCCCCCCCCCCCCCCCTCCCCTGGTTATTAAATCTTTATCTTATGGTCACTTCCCCATTCGCAGTCCCCTCCCAGAGATCCGTTCGGGATTTTTTGCCAATGGAGAGATCATCGACACAGTTCACATGTCCTGTGAGTACACATTAAATATCTTTAGTGCAGTGGTTTCCATTGTCTTTTGCATTCTCATGCCGTAATCATTGCTGATTCTCCCGCCTAATAGGGGCTAGAGAGTACCCTGAACCTCTGTCCGTTCCTCCACACTCTTTCACAAGGCCGTTGTCAAAACGGGGGTAACTTCTCGTGCCGAAAGTCTTCGGCCGCCATTGTTAATGATTTTTATTCAAATTTTAAACAGAGGCGAGATTCAAAACCGAGACCGAGGGCGTTACAGTTACTAGTCAGACGCTAGCCCTATACCACGGGTGCTAAGAAATTTGTTTAACAACAGTATGTTCAATAACACTTGATGTACAAGCTTACATATTGCACCTAGTGCTCCCAACTCGTTTTTAATGCACATAAGCACTTGGATTATTTTCGGCTGCAATAAAGTTCTTCTCTCGCTGTCACACATTCTCCTTCTCATGCAGAAGAAATTATATTTTTACTGTGATGTTGTGTTTCTCATAGAAGAACTTGGACACCAAACCAACCTGCGATCGACTCCAGGAACCGACGTTCCAACTATTCACATTCCACTAGTTTGCAAACAATGCTGAAACGACAGGAGGCATGGAAGAAAGGGATTTGAAGTTGTTGGGGTGGTTTTACTGGACAAATGTCAGTTCCTCAAGTATTAATAGAAACAAATCTTGAAGATTACGCATCACGATAAGAGCAGTTCCACCCTAGCTAATCACAACTGTTTGACCTCGAACCATATTTTATCACATCTGGCCATATGACAACAAATTTTTAACCTGTCGTCTTACATCTGGTAGCACAATCCACTGACGGAAAAAGATGAAATTCGGGGTTAAATTTGTCTAGATAAGATATTTAATGATTAACATTGCAAAATCACAAGCTAATGTAAGCGCGATATAAGTCTCTAAAAATGGCTCTGAGCACTATGGGACTTAACTGCTTAGGTCATCAGTCCCCTAGAACTTAGAAATACTTAAACCTAACTAACCTAAGGGCTTCACACGCATCCATGCCCGAGGCAGGATTCGAACCTGCGACAGCAGCGGTCGCGCGGTGCCAGACTGTAGCGCCTAGAACCACACGGCCACTCCGGCCGGCTATGTCACTACAAATGTGAATTGCTGGCACAGTAATAACCAGTGTAGCCGCCAGATTGTTGACTGCAAGCATGCAAACGTGCATTCATTACGTTTTACACATACCTGATGCCAAGTTGTGGGCTGGAGTTCCATGTATGTTACACATGGTCGGTCAACACAGGGACGGTTAATGCTGTTCGTGGATCACGCAGTAGTTGTTATCCGGTGATGTTTGTTCCCGATTGGAGGCCGATATTGTGAACTTTCAGACCAAGGCAACATGTCAACATTCTGTAGAGTATGTTGGCTTACAACAGACGTATGTGGGCGGGCGTTACCCCGTTCGACAACACTCCCTGAAATGCTGTTCATGAATGCCAGCATAACACGCCGAATCACCTGATTGACGCACAGATTCCCCGTCAGGGGGCGTGGGATAACCACGAGAGTGCTCCTGCTGCCATACAAAATCGCATGACAGGCTATAATTCCAATTGTAGGGCCAGTGTGTCTGCCATGGAGACAGGTTCGTTGCAGGCTCTCAACTGGTCTGCCTAACCAACACATGGCCATCACTGGCACCGAGGCAAGACCAGGTTCCATCAGAGAACACAACCGACCTCCACCCTGCCTCAATGAGCTCTCGCTTGACATCACTGAAGTCACAAATGTAAGTGGTTTGGGATAAATGGAATGCACGCTATAGGGCGTCTAGCTCGGAGCTATACTTGAAGTAACCGATTTGGAACAGTCCGTTGTGTTACAGTGGTACCAACTGCTTCTCATATTGCTGCTTTAAATGCAGTACGGTGCACCAGAGCCATACGCCGAACACGGTGGTCCTCCCTCTCCGTAGTGTCAAGTGGGCGTCCAGTGCCCGGTCTTCTTGCTATCATACATTCTCGTGATCACCGCTGCCAGTACAGTGGCTACATTCCTGTCACGTCTTTCTGTGATATCGCAAAACGAATACCCAGCTTCTCGTAGTCTTGTTACACGATCTTGTTCAAACCTAGTGAGGTGCTGATAGTGGCGTCTTCCTCCTTAAATGCATTCTTGACTATGATTAATTCACCATGTCCATCACAAAGGAAGTTGCTGTCCATGCATCAGCACGGCTTTAGAAAGCATCGCTCCTGCGAAACGCAACTCGCCCTTTTTTCACATGATATCTTGCGACCCATGGATGAAGGGTACCAGACGGATGCCATATTCCTTGACTTCCGGAAAGCGTTTGACTCGGTACCCCTCTGCAGACTCCTAAGGTACGAGCATATGGGATTGGTTCCCAAGTATGTGAGTGGCTCGAAGACTTCTTAAGTAATAGAACCCAGTACGTTGTCCTCGATGGTGAGTGTTCATTGGAGGTGAGGGTATCATCTGGAGCGCCCCAAGGAGTGTGGTAGGTCCGCTGTTGTTTTTTATCTACATAAATGATATTTTGAGTAGAGTGGATAGCAATGTGCAAAGTTTGAATACTCCATTAGTAGTGTAGCGCTTGGCACAGTCACGTCGATTAAATATTTGGGCGTAACATTGCAGAGCGATATGAAGTGGTACAAGCATGTAATGGCAGTTGTGGGGAAGGCGGATAGTCGTCTACGGTTCATTGGCAGAATTTTTTGGAAGATGTGGTTCATCTGAAAAAGAGACCGCTTATAAAACACTAATACGACCTATTATTGAGTACTGCTCGAACGTTTGGGATCCCTATCACGTCGGATTGAGGGAGGACATTGAAGCAATTTAGAGGCGGGCTGCTAGATTTGTTACTGGTAGGTTTGATCATCACGCGAGTGTTACAGAAATGCTTCAGGAACTCGGTTGGGAGTCTCTAGAGGAAAGGAGGCGTTCTTTTCGTGAATCGCTACTGAGGAAATTTAGAGAACCAGCATTTGAGGCTGACTGCAGTGCAATTTTACTGCCGCCAACTGACATTTCGCGGAAAGACCACAAAGATAAGAGAGATTAGCGCTCGTACAGAGGCATATAGGCAGTCACTTTTCCCTCGTTCTGTTTGGGAGTGGAACAGGGAGAGAAGAAGCTAGTTGTGGTACGAGGTACCCTCAGCCACGCACCGTATGGTGGATTGCGGAGTATGTATGTAGATGTAGAACCAATGCTCACGAACGTTACAGCGTGTATTCAAAGCAAACCTGATTTGCACTCTCATAGTGCAGCTACTAGAACCACTCTTACGTGACTGGCGCGATATTTGAATTGACGTCCTCCTTCATATGTAAAAACATACTCACCAACTTTTGTTTACGTCGTGTTACCTTCTTTTTTTGCATCAGTGTATACAGCTCTGATTTCTCATGCAAACTGCATAAAAAATAACAAAACCTGGTCATATATATACAATTAAGGCACAATGATTCATCAAAGTGATAATAAAACTGAGTGCTAATGTCAAATGTTAAAACAAAGCACATTATAGCAAGTATTTAAATTTACGGTGTCTGACACATCGCAACCAGTGGTACCACTAAGGTGTGAATTATGAAAGATGTTAATAAGCAATCCACAAATAATTTAAAATAAATGTTCACTCAAAAACTCTACGCCAAAGAGCATAAAGGAATGTGCCACATTTAACTTAAGATACATTGAAATCTTTATGTAACGCTGGCACAACTGGTGCTCTGAACTTTACAGAAGCATATGATGGTACCATAAGATCAACAACATATCCCAAACCATCTACATATACATGGATAGTCTGCAAATCACAATTAAGTGCCTGACAGAGGATTTATCGAAACACCTTCACAATTGTCTATTATGTCAATCTCTTATAACGTGCGGGAAGAACGAACTCCTATATCTTTCCGTGCGAGCTCTGATTTCCCTTGTTTTTTCATGCTGATCGTTTCTGCCTATGTAGGTCGGCGTCAACAAAATATTTTTACATTCGGTATTTCGTGAGAAGATTCCTCCGCAAAGAAATACGCCTTTGTTTTAACGAAGTCCATCCCAAATCCTGTATCATTTCAGTGACGCCCTCTCTTCTGTTTCGCTATAATACAAAACATGTTGCCTTTCTTTGAACTTTTTCGATGTTCTCCGTCAGTCCTATCTGGTAAGGATCCCATACCGCGCAGCAGCATTCTAAAAGAGGACGACAAGCGTAGTTTAGGCAGTCTCTTTAGTAGGCCTGTTACATTTTATAATTGTCCTGCCAATGAAACGTAGTCTTTGGTTGCCTTCCTCACATTTTCTATGTGTTGGTCCCAATTTAAGTTGTTCGTAATTGTTACTCCTAGGTGTTCAGTTGAATTTATGGCCTTTACATTTGACTGATTTATCGTGTAACCGAAGTTTAACGAGTTCCTTTTAGCACTCGTGTGGGTTACCTCACACTTTTCGTTATTTAGGGTCAATTGCCAATTTTCGCACCATTTAGATATATTTTCTAGATCGTTTTGCAATTTGTTTTTGATCTGATGATGACTTTACTAGTCGATAAACGACATCGTCACCTGCAAACACCTAAGACGGCTGCTCAGATTGTCTCTGAAATAGTTTATATAAATAAGTAACAGCAAAGGGCCTCTAACACTACCTTGGAGAACGCCAGAAATACTTCTCTTTGACTCGATGACTTTCCGTCAGTTACTACGAACTGTGACCTCTCTGACAGGAAATCACGAATCTAGTCACATAACTGAGACTATATTCCATAAGCATGCAATTTCACTACAAGACGCTTGTGTAGTACAGTGTCAAAAGCCTTCCGCAAATCCAGAAATACGGAATCCATTTGAGTTCCCTTGTCAATAGCAAACAAAACTTCGTGCGAGT
Source organism: Schistocerca gregaria (assembly GCF_023897955.1). Lineage (NCBI taxonomy): Eukaryota > Metazoa > Arthropoda > Insecta > Orthoptera > Acrididae > Schistocerca > Schistocerca gregaria. Next base: position 191,013,364 of record NC_064921.1, read on the forward strand.
AAAGAACTAGTTGCGTTTCACAAGAATGATGCTTTCTAAATCTGTGTTGACTGCGTGTCAATAGACAACCTCAGCATTATCAGTGCAATATATAATGAAAGATACTCGAACAGTGGAAAGTATCACAACTTAACATCTCAATAAAATACGGCAGTCGTTTGTACCACTTAAAACTAGTGGTTACTGACATATATAACAAAATGACAACCCAAATGTAACACTAATTTTAACAAAAGGAAACAAACGAAAATGAATCTCACTGTAGAAAGTTTTTCTCTCATTGAAGCTCCCTTATGGAAACTGTCAGAGGTACAGTTTGTTTAGTTAAAATGTATTGAGAGACATTTAAACATGTAGAATGCCCAGTGCTCCAGATTAGCAAAGCGCAACACACCAATAATCTGTCTGTCATCTAAGTACAGTTGTCGTGCAGTCCACTGTCTAGTCATTTGTGTATTGTACAGTAACTTAAGTTACAGTACTGCTGCGTGGTACTGCCTTTTCCTATACTCCTGCCATTAACAACTGTTCCAGCTTCCCAATGCCATCCTCTTTGTACAGCTTTCCCCTATAATTGTTCAGGGTGCTTGGTGACGTAGTTACTCGAATGTTGTGGCTGCCAGCATGGTGTGTGGAGCTTTTGGGATAGTAAGCACCTTCCGCCACGTACAGGAGGGTTACAATGTTGGACGATTGCCAAAATGTGCTATAACAATTACAGAAACAGAAGTGCTGACGACAATAAACAAATTACATTCGAAAATCAGGAAGACGAAATTTGCTGTGTATCTCAAAGGCAATAATTTACTATGGCTGGAATATAGGGGAAGGGAGATTCATAGTTCTCAAGAGCAATGATCAGATGAGCCTTGTTACTGCATCGTTAACTACACATTACTTAGTATAGCACACACAGATTAGCATTACGTTGTACAAAATCTTCCCATGGGGTGCTAACAAGTGTATTGTTAATTTATCTCTCACGCTTTTCAAGAGTGTAATGACTTCGATACCTCACTTTGACTATAGTGGAGTATTTCTCACCCTCCCCCCCCCCCCTCTTCCACCACCACATGGACACTGGACTGCACAAACTTGTCACCCTTTAATCACTTGTAGTGTGCTGTGCAACGTATGTTATACATACGCTATCTAATCCACATTAACTGGGCACCTGCTAGTGGGAATTAATGTTGGGTGTGTGTTCCAGTAGAAATGCAGATCATACTCAAAATATAAAATCGCTATTCACGAGGCTGGGACATTCCACAAGGTTTGAGGGCATTTGTCTGCTTCGCAAGACAATCTGACACTTGTTTGAGTATATGCATTTGCGGTACCCGTGCTGGCTTATCAGCACCGCAATAAATAGGCTTCCATGAAGAACGATAATGCAGTTCTTGTGATACACTTTTGGATAATTTTGGGGAACAAGTATCTGAGGTAGACTGCAAAATAATTCTGCGGCCATCACATATCTCACATAGAGGCGACAGCAGTAAGATAAGATTAGAGTGCATGCATACTATCACTAATCCACTGCTCAATACACACATAGGGCTGACAAACCACTAAAATTTAGTCCAAGCACTCTCAGCCATGTACAATGATCAGTGGTGTATATGGGTTGGAAAGTAGATTTAAAACTACAAGCTCTGCATCGCTAAACAGTATTACACAAAGAACAATGAGATATTTAAAGATTGCTCACATGCATTTCGAGAGTGGAGTGAGTCTGTTGTCGATTTAGGATAGTGTAATGTATAAATGATTCATTTTTTGTGGGAACCTAGAGGTAATTTCTTCAATAGGGACAAGCTTAAATCTATTCAATTCATAGCCATTGCCTAATTTTCTTAAGACCTGTGGAATAACAGTATTTTTCTCAAGATCACTGTAATAACAATATACAATGTCCAGTCCACCACATATTCTCTGGCACAATTAGGTGGTAACAGCAAGCCCCCTCCCAATATTTAAACAACTGGTATCATAAATTAAATTTAAAAAGACTTCAGTTTTAATGGAACATATAATAGCTATAATATGGGGAAATGTGGATGATTAATTCTCCAGATGAATGATCAAATAGATCTAGCTGCTGCACCTCTAGTTAGACACAACTAAGTAGACGTCAGCAGACATGGACCAGAGTCTTGCCACCAAATGGTAACAAACAAGGCAGAATACCTTAAAAGTACAAAGTATTATGTATTTTAAGTGTTTCATATAGCGTAATATTCTCAGTAACGCTTTCAGAATCCGATCATGATGCTACAGTACCATTCCATTCGATAAAAAGCTTTATCGATACCACCAACCTACGTGCACCGCTATCATAATGGAAAAAATAAACCATCCTTCTTGTATCATCTACCACAGGAATCTGGCAGACTAAACGATCACTTGCGCTGGATCTTCTACTAATCTAACTGGCTAAGGTTCTCAGGCTGACGAACAATATTCAAAAATCCGTCGATGAGGTGTTTTGTAAACCCCTTCTTTTGTGCATGAATTACACTTCCTCGTTCATTCATTCTATTTTAGGTCGATCTGCTAGGTATTATAAGGGTTGCTACTGTTTCCACCAAAAGCATAACCGAACAATAGTGGCCCTTTTCGCCTATTTATGAGCGATAGTTACATTTACCTGTGTTCATATCCCTGTAGCAATCATCCATTCTTTGGAATTTGCTCTAGCTTTCTGGCGTTAGTATCTTATGGACAGCTGCATGATCTATGACATTCTACAGTAAAGCGATATATGTTGCAAAATGTCTAACTGCATAATTTATCCGGCCCAAGCACTATGTAATATGATGTGTAACTTAGAATGCTTCGTCTTTCCACTACTAAATTACATATATGTGGTATCATCTCCCTTTTATATGTAAGATTTGCATTAAAACTCCACAGCTTTTGCCACAAACTCCAATTGCTTAGTATGTATACTGCTTTTCCTTGTGCATTTATAAGTCTGTGTAATATGACATATAGTTGTAGACAAGGAATTATAATTGTTGTGTTATGGACGTTAATAGAATCAAATACTTTGGTAAGATCATGGTGTAATCATAGCCACCATATTATGAGTTGACCTACCTGGCTATTACTTGTCCCATATAATGTCAATGTGTAATGTCTCACTTTGACAAAAAACATTTGCTATCCTTTAGACATACTGTATACTCGTATAATTATACAACATATTCCGCAAAACCTACCACAGTACTTGTGACTATATCTCTAACGCAATGTAAAATATGCACAATATTCAAAGCGTCTACCTGCCTTCCAGATCTTTCAAGTCTGCAGTATAATATAAACTAGCGTGCATTGCTATATGTCACACAACTATCGAGTTTTATTACCAGAACACTTAGAAGATGCGAGAAATCTGATAAAGAGACTGAATACACTACACTTACCATTGTACGAATAGTGACACCCATTTACACAGTAGTAGCAACGCATGAGGCATGTTTATTTTTCCACTGTAATAGGACAATTAAGTTACAACAATAGTGCTGCATATAATTCGTTGCCTCTGCCCATGTGTCAGAATCCTTTAGTAAGAAATTGGTGTGCTAAACGTAAGAACTAAAATAACTTTTGCATTATGTGCTACTGCCAAGTAACATAGCTCAATGAAACTTGGACCATACATACAAAGAACTGCTGCAGTATGGTACACAAGGTAATTGAAAAAAATATGCAATGAGATGTACGGAAATGATACTTATATAGAATAAGAAATCCCTTTCAGATACTAGAAATTTCTCAATTTATTGCACAAGCTGGTCTGAAGCATAAATCTTCATCTCCAGGCGCCAGCAACTGAGAACAAGAGGAGGGGCTACTAGCGTACAAGTACTGTGGGACTGATATACCAGAAAGAAAGCTACAGTCGTGAAAAGTGGTGTACTCACATAATTATGGGAACATAAATGTGTGGTGGCTATAGGGGGGCGGGCTCCCATGTCAAACGAACGCACTGTACTGGAACGAAGACGCTAACATTGAGAGGACAGCTCTACACAGAAATGAAGGGGGGCCGGCTCCCATGTCAAACGAACGCACTTTACTGGAACGAAGACGCTAACATTGAGAGGACAGCTCTACACAGAAATGAGCTCGATAATAATGTAAACAAGTAAGTAACTGAACTCACGCATAGGACCAGCTACCACAGGGCCCACTGGGATGGCACGACACGGCAATGACCAGTGCAGACAGCCCAGTCGTCAGCTGACTGCGCCATCGGAAGCGACTGACGTAGAAGCCAATGAGGTGGAGAACCGAAGTAGACAGCCGCGAAAGAGGGACTGAATGGGCCGTCCGCTTACATCAGCGTGATTCACAAGATCGATGAAAAAACAGAACTACAAATGTAAGAATCAATATAACGACACACAAACATGAGCACTGGAGCAAAATGCAGATAACCAACGTGACAAGTGCATCAGATTAAAAAGATATAAAATAAAAGTACAAATTAAATAAGGATTACGGATGATATATAAAAATATAGCTAAAATTGAGTAATAAGACAATAAAAGGAGAGGTGCGATAGAAGAATGATGCCAACTGTTAGGATGGGTACTCATGTATAGACTCGTCTTAAAGAGCCAAATAATCTTAATATTAAAAGCTTAATTAAGCTTAAAATAATATACGCAACAGGAATAACAATGTACAGATGAAAGGCAGCCCGGTGAATCCATGCCGCAACAAGCGTAATAAAAATAAGTGGGTTGTAAAAATGAACAGGGGAAATTGAGTAATGGAACTAAGGCTACATTTTTCTTTAAAGACAATTTTATTCAAAGACAAGAATCACATTGACATCATTGCGATTTATGATGGTCCCCTGGACATTACAAAAGGCCGGACAAGGTTATTCACACAGCACTTCATGCTCTGAAACGTGCTCCCTTGCAGGTCACAAAGCACAGAGCTCTTGTGGTAGAGCAGGCCATTGTGGTTCTAGGCGCTTCAGTCCGGTACCGCGCTGCTGCTACGGTCGCAGGTTCGAATCCTGCCTCGGGCTTGGATGTGTGTGATGTCCTTAGGTTAGTTAGGTTTAAGTAGTTCTAGGCCTAGGGCACTGATGACCTCAGATGTTAAGTCGCATAGTGCTCAGAGCCATTTGAACCATTTTGTGGTAGCGTGTTTCATTCCTCGACCAGTGTGATTGACAACATCAGGATCGTCGTTGGTGCATGTGGATATGCTGCAGTATGGCTCCCCAATGAGTTCCACACGTAATCAGTGGAATTTAAGTCACGGGAACAGGCACGCTAATTCATTCGCCGATATTCTCTCATTCCAAGAACTCCTCCAAGCTCCACATGCGTTCTTTGATGCGCTCGTGCTGTCATCCATAACAATGAAGTGAGGGCAGAATGCACCCCTGAAAAGACGCACGTGGGGAAGGCACACAGTGTCACAATAGCGTTCAGTGACGACTGTGCCGTATTCAAAGATTTAGAGCATTTTGCCTCCCCACACCATAACACGGGGACCACCAAACAATGCTGAATATACCCTCATATGGCGAGAGGTGAAAGCACGTCATGCAAGCAGGTACGTTGTCGAAAATGAGACAGTCGTATCCTAAAGAGGAAACAAAAGACTTGGGATACGAGTCCACTTGCAGTGCAGACATTTGAAGCCACAGAAGTCTACAGGGATGACTTTTGTAACAAATATAGTACAACAAACTATTATCACTTTCTCTAATAGCTCTTCCCATTAAATAAAGTGCAGGCACACATGCAGTACTAATAGTAACCCCCAACGTGGATAACTACTGTATCAGAATATCATATACAAGGAAATGGAGCTGCCGGCCGGAGTGGCCGTGCTGTTCTAGGCGCTACAGTCTGGAGCCGAGCGACTGTTGCGGTCGCAGGTTCGAATCCTGCCTCGGGCATGGATGTGTGTGATGTCCTTAGGTTAGTTAGGTTTAATTATTTCTAAGTTCTAGGCGACTGATGACCTCAGAAGTTAAGTCGCATAGTGCTCAGAGCCATTTGAACCATTTTGAAATGGAGCTGTATCATAATGTGAAGAACACTCAGAATACAATAACAGGGTTTTACTCAAACCTCATCTCCAAGAATTTTACTACAGACAATATTGCAAAATGTTGAGAAATATTACTTAACAGTTAAAAGAATGCATTACACCAATTTAAAAAGCTATCAGAATGAAACTGTAAATCTATCGTAGATTGTGACAAATATAATTGTATTGTATGGAGCTGAGGACCTAGAAACGACAGAGAGGCGTCATCTCCTTCGTAGCTCTCAGTGGTTCACAACCCCACAACAGACTACAGCAATCCACCCACTCCAGGGCCGCCCCACACCGTCTCCAGGGTTATTGTGCGGTTAGATCCCCAGTGAACGCCCCCGCGAACATCTCACACCAGACGAGTGTAACCCAAATGTTTGTTTGGTAGAGTAATCATGGTGTACGCCTACGTGGAGACAGTGTTTGCCCAGCAATCGCCAACGTAGTGTAACTGAGGCGGAATACGGGGAACCAGCCCGCATTCTCCGAGGCAGATGGAAAACCGCCTTAAAAACCATCCACAGAGTGGCCGGCACACCGGACCTCGACATTACTCCACCGGGCGGATTCGTGCTGCGGACCGGCACGCCTTCCCGACCAGAAAGCAGTGCGTTAGACTGCATGGCTAACCGGGCGAACTGACAAACGTAATACAACAAACTATTTCAGTTTATTTAATACCTCCTCCCACTGACAGCAGTGCTCAACATATTTACTATCCTGCACCGCTCTTTTGTGAGAAATGGACTGTTAATGACCCGTCAATAGTTGTTAATTTCAATTAGTGCTCGTAAATATGTAGAGCTCCTCAAATCTGGTGTTCTGAGACAACTATCTTACACGCCGCTACAGTAACAAGCATATATGAAATTGAATCAGTTATATCGCTCTTAAAGAGTAAGGATTCCAACAGATTTGATAAAATTTCAAGTATGATAATGACAGCACATTAAACATTAGTTCTGTACTCAGTCACCCATGTGGCGTGGGCAATTTCCTGACCGATTCAAACACTCGCAGGGTAAGCACATTATAAAAAGAGGGAAAGAGATAACTGGACTGTTCCTTTGCTACCACTGTTTTTCAGAAGTTTTTGAGAAAGCAATTTATAGGAGAATAGTATCACACCTCAGTACACATAATTTGCTGCCAGACTCTCAGTTTGGCTTCAGGAACGTATTATCTATTGAAAATGATATTTATCCTTTCGTGTGTGAGACATAAGCAGGGCAATATGTATTTTCTTTGATTTAACACAAGCATTTCATTTTGTCGATCACACTTTACTTTTGTTGTTGTAACATAATGGGATTGTGGAAAAAGCTCAACAATGATTTATTTCACATGTGGAAAGTAGTAAGCTGCAAATTATTCTTCAGTGTCAACAAACAGGGAAGAGGTTTGGATCTGATAGAAGTCATGTAAAGTGGATGAGCCATAGTCTTTTGTTCTGAGTACATTGCTTTTCTTAATACATAACATCTAACAGATATATGTGCAGATATTTTAATATGCGCTACCTTAATATGCACACACATCTGTCTATTGGTGGTTTTTCTCTCTGTGTTGAACAGTCTTTCCATAGACAGGTCACAAACTTTACGACCTGGTCTTTTCTGCATGGTCATAACCCCAACACTAATCAGATTACACCTGTCAGTATAGATTAACCGTTTTGCGTCGACATGTCCACATCTGAACACTTGACCTGCTCCCTAGGAGAAAATAAGCAGTAATGTGTTGTTTTCGCCGTGCTTTGGTGGAGTTACTATCCAATCTTAAAACATATGTCTTGCAACAGCTGCAATTATTAGTCAGCAGATGTAAATATTGATCTAATGTTGTTCAGTTAACTGTGCTTACTCATCAATCCAAAAAATGGCACTTCTACCCTTTACACATGTATGTCAATGATTTGCCACTAAATATGGGAGATGACACTATAATTGTTCTCTTTGCTGGTGACACAGTTGTTGTCATTAATGACGTGGGACGTAATGTACACGACATCGATAATAGGTTAGTCAGAAATATTAGCACTTGGCTTTCAGGGAACAGATTAACATTTAACTGTGAGAAAACGCAATGCATGCACTTTCTGACCTGGAACTCTTCTAAAAGCGAAATTTACTATCCGAAATGGTCAAATTGCCAGTGACGTCGACCATTTTAAATTTTTAGAACTGAGGGTAGATGGTAGTCTTTCTTGTAAATACCACGGTAAAGATCTTGTGTCGAAACCAAATACTGTTGTTTTCAATGTCGCTGATCCTGAAACACCAATGCTTGTTGACTTCTGTTACTTTTATTGTATTATTTTGCATTGTGTTACATTGTGGGTCACCTCTGTGCACCCACGAAGGATATTCTTAGCCCAGAAGCAGGGGGTCACACTGATCTGCGATGTCATTCTGCAAACTTCGTGTAAGGCTTTCAGACAGTCGTTCTTCCCGCGAACCATACGCGACTGGAATAGAAAAGGGAGATAATGACAGTGGCACGTAAAGTGCCCTCCGCCACACACCGTTGGGTGGCTTGCGGAGTATAAATGTAGATGTAGTTGTAAGCAGTTTTCAGACGTCTTGAAATCGTAATTCTGCCGTCCCTGTACATATACGCCGTCATGGCATTTGTTGTTCACAATATTGACTAATTCATAAGAAAAAGCAACATTCATTCTGTCAACACTATTTAAGAAAACGAATACACTTGGGTGACGCTTCCTTAGGAATTATACGGAAATTTGTACACATTCAGGGGTTTTTAATTTCATTAGGCTTCCAGCAGAACTGAAAAAAGAATGGGTGATAAACCCCGATTAGTCAAATGCAAACTGAAAGGTTTTTGTCGTGGCACAATCCTTCTATTGTTTACAGGAGTTCATAGCAGTACCTGAGAACTTTTGCCTGCAGTGCGTTATTTATTCGTACACTTTTTTGCGTTTTATTACTTTTTGTTTATAAGTTTTCTAATCAGGATTCTGTAAATTATACGTATACTGACTTATTCCATTACCAAGCAGCTTTATCTCGCCATGGGACTGCATGGACTTAATAATAATTGGTTCAAATGGTTCTGAGCACTATGGGACTTGTCATCTGAGGTCATCAGCCCCCTAGAACTTAGAACTACTTAAACCTAACTAACCTAAGGACATCACACACATCCATGCCGAGACAGGATTTGAACCTGCGACCGTAGCGGTTGCGCGGTTCCAGACTGAAGCGCCTAGAACTGCTCGGTCACACCGGCGGCTAATAATAATTAAATGGTGTTACGTATACATTTTATTTCATTGTTGCAATCAAGACTATCACAGTCCTGCATGACACACGGTCTTCACAAGTTAATGGCATTCGTTGTTCTGACAAGGAAGAAATACTAGTATGGGCTAAATGTCATTACCGTTGAGTTTGAATTTTACTCGTATATGCGCCAACCGATCGAACTATTTAACGATGTTAATTTGTTTCCTAGAATGACTGTACTGAGAAACATTATATTTGCTCTGTAAAGTTTAGTCATTTATTACATACAACAAATCATTTTAGATTTTAGTTAGTATTCAGTAATCCTTAAGCTTATAGTCCACTGAATTTTGAAGCTAACAAATGTCTGTATTACAAAGCGAGTATTTTCTTAGGAAAAATTGGGTCGCGTTCCAACGTGATGTTGTTCATTAAAATGCAGATGCCACTGTCTGCATTTCCATCCAATCTGCATGGTTATTGAATGGTATTCCGAGGGTGAAATTAACACTGCCCACCCCTTGCTATTTCCGCAGCATCTCTTCCGAATTGATCTGGAGGAGGGAATTTTAGAGAGGGTAATGGTCCGTTGAGGCCTGTGTGTTTGTGTGCATCTGTGCCTGGGGGGTGCGGGGGTGATAAGAGAGAAAGAGATTGCAGTAGCTTTATTCTTTCTAGGAGTGTTTCTAAATGTTCGCTTACGCTTTAAAGAAAGACCTCTTGATAAACTTTTTTGTGGGACTGCAGCTCGCCATTACACGCCATTAATCAGGCAAATATTCTTGCCAACAATGTTTCTTATATACATCACATAAACAAACCCACAGATGGCGTTTTAACGTCTACGGACAACTAAATGTGGCTAGGAATCGTATATTCATATTATACTCTTAAATTCATAAACTAGTGGCCACCATTCAATAGCAACGCCGGATAGTTTAGTCGAAGAGGTCTACATTTTTCTCACTTTCAAAGAATTTACATCCTCTGGCTTTTTCCAACAATGACCAAGTCCATCTCTTTCGAGATTTTTCAACTTGTCTCGTAATCCTGTGAAAACTATTTCGGTGTTCAGTTGTTTTTCATATTTTCATACGGTTTGAATTAAATGAGAACTTCCATCGCTGCTTCAAATATATATGTCTTTCACCCATTATAGACATTACGCAGAACCCGCTTCCATAAAGAAACACTAGTGAAACAAACACATAATCGATTTTATTGTTTCTCACACTATTGTTTCTCATTTAGTTCCATTATTTTTCAGTGTCGTTGATTTAATTATGTTTTATATGCCATCCTTAACAGTAAGGAAAATCTTGATTACTGCCGATAACGCTTTTTCACCGATGTGGGTATATACTGTGGGAGTTAATCGTTTGAGATTTGTAATTGTAAAATGCGTGGGACATTAATGCCTGCATTCTGTCTTCTATTCTTGTTGCTAAAAGTTATCCAAAAAAATCAGCGGTTGTCATTTATTAGTATTGCCAACTTTTCTCCTTCACATTTATTCCTAGTGGGTGTCGAAGGTTGCAAGTATGCACTGTCCAGTAAAACATTCTCCCAACGTCATGGGAATGAACAATATGTGACATTTTAAGGCATCTTTACATTAAACTTTGAAACGCCCCCTTTGTAAAATTTATACACGACTGAGCTTAAACTGGCACACAATAGTTTTTAGCGCAACGCAATCTGACTTTCAATAATCCCTACAAGAGAATGGCCCTGACTAACATTAACCTATATGTTTCACAAATCACTTACCTCCCAAAAATCTTCGTTACTCGAACTACTGCAATACAGCGAGCGCCACTACTGCCAGCTAACTAAAAGATTCAAACTACGAAAGTCACTAACTCCTGATAGACACAGTTAGCAAATTAAAGATTTTAATAGAGAACAATGTATTTACCTTTATAGTCATATATATATATATCAGTTCATGACACCAATTCTTACAAATTTCAAAACTCCGCCATCTCTCTCCCCACATCCACCACTGCTGGCGGCTCACCTCCAACTGCGCAACGCAAAGCGCTGTTAGCATCCAGCTGCCGCTGCCCAACACTACAATGGCAGACAACAATGCAAACTAGCCACAGACTGCGCACAGCACAGCCAGTTATTTTTCATACAGAGCGCTATGTGGGGTTACCAATAAGAAAACCTAAACAGCCTACTTACATAGCCCCCATGCTCCCCACAAAAAAATTTACAAATTGTTTTGGGCAGTGGCCAATACAGATTTGAAAATTTTTTTCATAATTACAATGACAAAGAAATCAAATGCACACACTTATCGATACAATGTTGGTCAAAAGCTAAAATTTTCTCACAGTCCATAAAGACAGTCCTGATCATTCATCAAAGTAAAATTGCAGTGTTTTTCTCAAAGTCTGAATAGTAAAAGAAAATGAACACGGAAGTAGTGGATTTCCATGCAGTCTTGAAGAAGTAGTGTTGTCCTTTCAATGAAAGAAAGTGCTGACTCTCGACATGCAGACAGGTAATGGGCCACAGCAGAGTCAGTCGACGTTGAAGACTATAGGTAGGTAGGTCATCACAGAGCAGACCCACTGTAGTCCTGGTAGAGATTTCTATTGGTGGGCCACCAGAGGTGCAGACCCACTGCAGTCCTTGTAGAAATAATGGTATTGGTGGGTCATCAAAGGTGTAGACCCACTGTAGTCCTTGTAGAAATAATGGTATTGGTGGGTCATCAAAGGTGTAGACCCACTGTAGTCCTTGTAGAGATGGCCAGCAGCCATCTGTTGCGAATGTGCTGGTGCACAATCACCCTCGAAGTGTCTTGCGAAGAATATAGCAAGTCAATAAACCACCACTCGTCCAATCACAAAGAATTTGTTTGAAATGTCCTTAGAACCAGCAATGCTGTTATCCAGTCCCTTGCTGAATTATTAACACACGTGCAAACACTATGAGTCCCTACTTCTCACATATTGTCCATATACTATGACCAACAGAAACGTGTACAGTGAAATGTAACTTACAAGTTACTTAATTTGATGAACTGGTGTCAATTACAATTTTATAACGTAAGAATACAATAACAAAGGTACAAAATATATCATTAAAGAACAAAACAATACAGATAACATTTGCAGTAGTATTGGCTTTACAAAAGAAACGAAATAGCAAATACATCAGTGTTACAAAAATTATGACATAAGTGCATACATAAAAGATCAGAATAACTTTTGAAACATCAAATTCACACATGAGCATTAGAACAAAACAGAATAAATAATGTGTAAACATCTTTACAAAGTAAATAACATGTTATTAATGCAAATCATATTTGAGGATAACAGTATTCCTCATCATAGTGAATGTAGCTTAGTATTAGAAAAATTCTGCAACATAAGTCTTATCAGATAAACATATAAAGACAGGAAGAACATAAATACACAAGGGTACACAAACACATAGTGGGATAACGGAAGGAACGGACAGGGTTTGTTTTCAGTGTAACATTTTGTACTGCAGTCCAACCCAAAACTGCAGTCCATAGATCTTCCGTCTTATTTCAACATTTGTTTCCGCCAAAAAAATCCGATCTAAGCATGTTTTCTGTATTCTGCTCACATCCTCCTTCGAAAATAGTTTTTCTCCACTGTACACTACTTTTTTTTTGCCAAACCATTTTCTTATAGCTTCTCAATGCTTTCCCTCCAATTCATCATAGTTAGTTTCTTATATAGTCTACCCCTCTTAAGCTAACTTAAACCAACTGAGCTCAGATGCTAAACTAAGGGACGAGGCAATGCAGTAGCACAAAACAATTAATACAAACAGCAATGAAGAAAAAGGTGCAGGTAAGCAAAGCAAGCAGCAATAAATGTAATAACTTATATCTAAACATGACAAACCCACAAGCAGAAAAAATAGTACACTGAAGACAACAACGCAGATAAGGGAAATGTATATTCACATCTTAATGTATATGTAATTAAAATGGTGCACCACTACTTATTCAATGAAGTAAATTACCAAGTACTTGAAAAGAAAATTATGTATGCAGTTCCTGTGAAGGGCAATGTCTTTTTGTGTTCCCTCATTTTTTGGAAGTATATCACGAAGTTATTCTTTACTGGGTCTGTAGGCATAAAATATTTATATTAGTACATCTATAAAATTTTACTTTAACCAATGCTGCAGGGCAGCTAGAACCTAGATATTCAACAAAATAGGCAAAGCAAGCGTGAAACGTCATTCAGAATACTGGCAAGTGATCTTTCAAAGAACACAAATTCTGATCATATGTAAAGGCTGTTAGTGGCACCACAATTAGTGTTCAGTCCATAATGAATGGGAAAGGAACTTACATTGAAGGGATCAAAGCAAAAGCTGAAACGTCATTCGCTAGCCATAAGGCATTTCATAATGCAGTAAATAATCCTCCAACTAGCAAGACAATAGACGTGAAATGTTTCTCATCATTTCATTTCAGTAAATATCATAAATTAAGAGCTCCACAGTGTAATCATATGTTTTCAAGTTTGGGCGTGTCGTATTTGCGACGCTTTCTACAAAGAAATGTCAATAGCGAGCATAATGGCCCTTTTTTTTTACCTGTGCCTCTGAAAGGCACACACTAATGGCTTGTTTCCAGGTGGCTGTCGCCCAGCTGGGTGCCCACGACGCATTACGTGCATGTGGTCACTTAACTCTCTTACCGAAATATTTACGACACCAGTTTCCGCTACAGTGACAGTCTCATATAAAAAAATATTCACAGGTCAAGAATTTGCGTTACAAATATGTAGAAACAAAACCCTATTGATATAACAGTGTCCAAAAAATTTTCGTCGGCATTGTAATACATTCACGCATTTACATATATTTCATAGCTCTTAAAGTGCGATTCTTGGTTTCCAACAACCTTTTCCACAAACCAGAGTCCCTAACCACTACTCTTTATTCCTTACCTTATTCGTCGACATTTCTTCAATATTTCATCATAACAGATATGTAGCATAATCAAATAACTCATACAGCATCAGCTTATTGATCATAAACATACCACAACAGCATAATACACATAATCATCGTAATAATAACATTATAACACCTCAGTCAAATTCTCAAAATCGTCGTAGCTTCCTCCAATAATTTCAAAACCAAAAAAAAAATTCTCTGCTCATGTCAAAAGTGTCATCTACCTCAAACGTACTTTAAAAATCATGATCCCATACCAAATACATCATTCAAAGCTCTCATAGTATCACAATGGTTCCGAAAAAATGTGAACATTTCACAAAGTACAGACAAAATATAATTTCATAAGTGTGAAGTTATCCACCTGCGTAATTGCGTAAACATGTGTCACTGACGTCAAATAATCAGATAGCTGTGTAATTCTGTGTTAGAGAAGTATGGTACCGATGTGTAAAATTGTATAAGCAAATACCATATTAGCTAGGGCTCCTTGTGCTTGCCAGGCACATGGTACACAAAGTATGCGTGTACCCCCCTGAGGATTAATGTAATTATATCCTCAGGTGTTACACATTACAGCAATGGAATGACATGTATCACGGAAAACCTTTGTATCATTGTATTTCAAATATCTTTAAAAATAAATGTTTTAAGTACAAAATTAGTCACTCAAATACGCGTACTGTAGCGCTAAACTGTGCGTCGTGTTGTAAGATAATCTCTGTGGAAGTGTCGTAGTTATCGTCCTCCGAAAGCTATGTTCTACAGAAGTCAATGTACTTACCTCATGATAAAGAAAAGTGAAATGCTTTGCGTATAGATATCGTAGTTACTACGCTTATTGCCGTGATGAAGTAAGTACTGTACTGTAACGTATTGTTGTGCTACAGAAAAGGCTGTCTCATTGTAGCTATACCACAAAGTTACTACTAAAACATGTTTTACTTTCCAGAATAATACAGAAAAACTGTGCAGATATAAAACAGATACAGCGCAAAAGCAACATTGTAAATTGTCACTCATTAGTAGCGTCGTGATAAAATCGTGTAGCTGTCACATAAACTAACCACTGAGTCATCTGGTATCTCACAGAAAGTACTTTAAATACAGAATTTATTTTCAAGTAAACCAAAATGTTGCATTAAAATCTCATTAGCAGTACTGGTAACTGTTCTAAGTATGTCAGACTTATAGTCGTTACGTAATCGTGCAACTAACAAGCAAGAATGTACAAATAACAACACTGTGACGTCTGTTCACTATAACAATGCATTCGTAATTTCTGTTTAAATAAGTTCTCTTGGTTCTTGACTGGATATTTAACTTCAAACATGGTTGCATGTTAACAGATTCTAAGTCTGACAAATTGTACTAGTAGCGTGAAGTGAAAAATTTTATGGCAAAGACAAAGTTAAAAAGCAGATTATCTTTCAATAAACGGTTTTACATGTGAAATGTGGTGTAAACCTTTACTCTTCCTAGTACGCAGAGTTTCAACTTCAACGCAATTATCATGTGGTATACGTCGAATTCTGTAAGGTCCATTGTAAACTAGAAAGAATTTGTGAGTCAAGTGTTTCTTCTTATGTGACAATGAATCAGCTTTAATGAGAACTTTCTGACCAATATATAATTTCTTTGCATTTGCTTTACCGTGTAATTTTCTCCTTTTGTCTGCAGCAGAATTTATATTTTTAATAGCCAAATCAATTATGTCTTTGTGTCGAAGTTTACGTGTATTCGGAAAAGTTACAAGCTCTCTGATTCTGTTCGTTGGTTCTTTATTCTTCAGTACAAGAACAGGTGGTAAAGCAGTGGAGTCATGAGGCATTTCATTCAGCACGTTTTGAAATAAGTGTAAATATCTGTCCCAATGCTGATGCTTTCTGTGACAATAAAGTCTGCAAAGCTTATTGATTTCTTTCATAATCCGTTCAGACGGGTTACAATGTGGTGAGTACAATGAAATAAAAACAGATTTGATTTTATGGTTACGAAGCATGCGTGACCAAACAACAGATCTGAATTGCGGTCCGTTATCTGAAATTACTTTACTAACGTGTCCAACTTCACGTAAGAAATTTTTAACAAAGGCGTTGGATATAGACCGTCCAGTGGCTTTACTTAACGGAGTGAAAGAAACAAATTTTGAAGTAAGTTCAACAGCGACCAGAACGTACGAAAATCCATTCGATGTTCTGACAAGCGGTCCCAAGAGATCAACAGCAGCAAATTCTTTTAATTTAGAAGGAATGATAGGAAACATTGGAGCACGATGCGAGACAGTAGATGGTTTCGCCTTTTGACAAAGTTTACAAATAGACAAGACTCTTCGAATTCTCTTTTCCATATTGTTAAAATGACAAGTCGTTCGAAGAATATGATAACATTTTCGTGGACCACAATGTGCATAGCTGAAATGAATGTCCCAAATCAGCTTATTAACGAAATCGTCTGGAATGCAAAGTACCCATAGCTTGTCATCAACAGTGCAGCGTTTGAACAGTATGTTGTTCCTAACCAGATAATAATGCCGAATCTGTGTGTGTGTCTTTTTATGCAATTTACTTTTGATGTCTTTCCAAATCGGATCTTTATCTTGTTCATGAGCAATGTCCTTTAAAGATGTGGTGATGAAATTTTCAAAGGCGACTTTCTGAATGTAAAGAATACTGAAATTTTTATCGAGGTTGCTTTCTGTGTTACTTTTCTCGAGCCCAGCCGGTGCGCGTGACAGTGCGTCCGCAACAATGTTCTCCTTGCCGGGAATGTAGACTATTGTGAAGTGGAATTCTTGCAGAAACAATGTCCAACGTTTTAACCTGTCATGATTTAATTTTGAAGACATAAGAAATTGTAATGAACGATGGTCACTGTATACTTTTACGTGCTTACCATAAAGAAAGAAACGGAATTTGTTAAATGCCCAAACGATAGCTAAAGCTTCTAATTCAGTAACGGAATAATTTTTTTCAGACTTTGTTAGCACTTGGCTAGCAAAAGCAATGGTTTTCTGAACAGTAATGTCATTTTCTGTGGTTTCTTGAAATAAATGGGCACCAAGACCGACTTTAGAAGAATCCGTGCTAAGGCAAAAATCTTGTGAGAGATCTGGATGAGCTAGTATTGGCGCGTTAAGTAGCGATTCTTTAAAGAATTGAATTCCAACTCTGCTTGTTCGTCCCAGTTCCAAATAGCATTTTTTCCAGTGAGAGAACAAAGTTTTGGTGTAACTAGAATTTGCATATTCAGACGGTAAAAATTTACGAGGCCTAGAAAACTGCGGACTTGTTTTTTTGTTGATGGAACTGGAATGACTCTGATTGCTTCTAACTTTTCAGGATCCGGCTGAATGCCTTCAGAAGAAATAATATGTCCCAAAAACTTCACCTTTGTCCTACCGAATTCAGACTTTTCCAAGTTAACTGTAATTCCAGATTTTGCAAAAATATGTAACACGCTGTTGACGATGCGATTATGTTGTTCCCATGAGGCTTCTGCTATCAGAATATCGTCCACATATAAGGTGATGTGACGTTTTAAGAACTAAGGTAATATGGAATTTAGCCCGCGAATGAATCCTGCCGAAGAAATGTTCAAACCAAAAGGAAGTTTCCGAAACTGATAACAAACACTGAAACAAAGGAAAGCTGTGTATTTTCTACATTCTGGATGAAGTTCGATCTGATAAAAGCTGGATCTGAGATCAATGGAAGACAACATTTTTACACCATTAAAATTTTGAAGTAGTTCTTCCAACGTTTGCGGCCTGTCTGTTTCAGGAATAATGATAATGATAATATTGATTTGTCTCGAATCTAAGACAAGCCTGATCGATCATTTTTTCTTCTCAACAACATGTAATGGATTGTTGTATGAGCTTACTGCAGGCTCAATAATGCCCTCGTCAAGCATAGATCGTATTTCTGTTCTAACACGGTCCCTATAATGAGCTGGAATTACGTATGGTCTAACACAAAATTTAGTCTGCTCACGAACACGAAATTGGTACTGAAATCCATTGATTGTTCCTGTATTGTGTGTAAAAACTGTGGAATGTGCTTGTAAAATCTCAAAAAGGTCCTTCCTATCAGTGTCATTACAATTCTCAATTGTTTGAGTTTTATTCTGAATTAACTCATTAGTTTCAAATATGCCGTCGATATCATCTCTGTCAGTACTTGCAGAGTGATTATTAGTGTCTAGTTCCGTAGAAAATTCCGGACTGTTGTCTAACAGAAGGTAAAGCCGATTAATTTCCTCGTCATGGTTTGAGAGCTAATCTTCAAATTTCAAAGCTATTGACTTACCTTCTTTCTCTAAACTTATTTCAGCATCGTGAAAGTTTAAGATTGCTTTGTATTCATTCAAAAAATCTACTCCCGGTATAATGTCCGTCGACAATAATGGAACAATAAGAAAGTTCATAGGGAAGCTGTGGCTTTGACAAAAGGATTCTAAGTTGGTTTGTTGACGTACATCTACAATTTTTCCAATGATTTCACCTTGTAATTTAATCTTGCGTAACGGAAGCGTGGGGTAATCGTTCGATTTGTTGCATTTGCTAAATGCTGTTTCACTAATTACTGAAATGGGACTGCCTGAGTCAAGTACTGCCGTAAATTTTACGTCATTTACAGTAATGTGAATCACAGCATATGCAATGTTGTTATGTTTTACGTCGTGTTCCTGGAGTAAGATGTCCCTAATGTCTTCCACTTTTACGTAATTACTAGCTACTGCAGCTGAGTCGTCAGTTTCATGCGTACGTTTTGTGGCTGCCAGCGCTATGAGTCATTGCCTATTGTGCCTTTGTTGGCGCGCGTCGTTATTGGGATTTGGAGACCTAACTTCTACAAATTCACCTTGTCGAGAGGGCCCTGCTCTGTTTGAATCCCGCCAGTTCTGCTGCAATTCAGGTCTGTCGTTACGATCATATCGTCTGTCGTCATGTCGGTAGTTCCTGTAGTTTCTTTCTTGTCGGTTAAGTGGTGGAGAATTTCTCCCTGAATCGTTATTGGGATTAGGAGACCTAACTTCTACATATTCACCTTGACGAAAATGCCCAGCCCTGTTTGAAGCTCGCCAGTTCTGATGGAATTCAGGTCTGTCGTTTTGTCGGTAGTTTACATAGTTTCTTGTTTGTCGGTCATGTGGTGGGGAATTTCTCCCTGAATCGTAACTGCGAGCTGGACCGTTGCGTCTGGAGTTATTCTGTCTCCCTTGATAATAATTGTTTGGCTCCCATATTGTCTGTTTCTATGGTTGTCTCTGTCACATTCATTGCTACGGAAATGCGATCTTTGTCTGTAACTATTATTCATCTGACAGTGGTTGTCATATGAGTGGTGTCTGTTTTGGTCACGATTTGCGTTGTAAGAATAGACTTGTCGTGACCAGTTATTGTTTCTGTCGTCACGGAATTGTGACGGATGTGAAATGTAGTGATTGTTTTCCTGTTTTCGCATCCCGCGACTGTCTGTGTCAATTTCTAATTCTTGTAAGAGTCCCTGAAAAGCTTCAATGTCGTCTTTGCAAAGCCCTGCCAAAATAATATTCCTTAAATGTTCAGGCAATTTCATTATGCAAATGCGGATGAGTTCTGAAGGGCTATATGGGTTTGAAAGATATTGATTCTTATGCAACATGTCTTCAAAATATTTGACGAGACTGGAAAATTCAGATTGTTCAAAGTGTTTCATCATCTTGATGCTATTTTTTACTCGGTCTTGTGTAGCTTGAGACCAATATGCTGAGAGGAAAGCATGATTAAATTCTCCTTCACTGTGACAATCGTGAATGACCGATCGCATTCTTACAGCTGGTTCATTCTCCAAGTAGCCACACATAAATTCTAATCTGTGGTCTAATGACCAGTTGGGAGGAAAACAATGAGAGAATTGATGAAGCCACGCTTGTGGATAAATGTCATTGCCAGAATTCTTAAATGTTTTGAATTTACGTGTAGTAAGGAACAGCTTATAGTCAAAATCATCATGTCGGCGAGTCGCATGTCGGTCATTGTTACGTCGTTTCGGCGGTTCCATCTCAAAATTCGGTGTACCTTGCCAATGTCTTTCATAATTTCCGAAGTGCCCTGTGTTATTATTTTGCGGCCGTTCCGTATTTCTATGTTCCTCTTCCCGTATTGGAGCGCGAGTTTCCTCTGAAATACGTAATTGTTGTATTACCTGTGTCAGCTGATCTTGTACTTCCCGGATTTCTCTTTGGTGTTGAGTACTAATTTGATTCAGACTTTGTTTGAATTTCCTAATTTGTTCGCACTCTTCTGTGTCATTAAAGACTACCGGTTTTGTGTCATTCAGATTATCATCTACCTTCGTAGATAAATTAGTGAACTGATCCGAAAGTTCGGCTACTTTCTCCGATAGTGAACACATTTCCTCAGTGTGTTTTTCTGAACCAAGTTTCAGAGTGTCCATTTGTGTTGAAATCGAATCTACTGTGTCCTTTAAGTTTTCCTGAGTTGTTGCAAGTTGCGTAACCGAATCGGTGGATGCAACTGAGTCCATTTTAGCTTGCAAGGTGTCGTGATTTTCACGAACAATACTTTGCAATTTTTTTATGGCTGCTTCGTGATTCTGTAATGCGTTTTCATGCCGCGAAAAAATAGGTTGAAAATGATCACAAATTTGTGTTTTTACGTCATTACAGACTTTTTGACATTTCGATTCAATGTTATGTAACTCAGTAGTTAAATCTTCACGTGTTTGTTCAAGTGTGGAGTCTAACTTCCGAAGATTTTGTTCCATTGTGTCTAACTTTTGAAGATTATGTTCCATTGTGTCCAACTGTTGCTGTGTATGTCTCTGATTTTGTTCCATTGTGTCTAACTTTTGAAGATTATGTTCCATTGTGTCCAACTGTTGCTGTGTTTGTTTCTGATTTTGTTCCATTGTGTCTAACTTTTGAAACTTTTGCTGTGTTTGTCTCTGATTTTGTTCCATTGTGTCTAACGTTTGAAGCTTTTGTCCCATCTGTTGCATTAATTGTAATAACAGTGCACTGGCGTCTGAAACATGTTCCTTAGTGCTATTCGGCAATGCATTTGAACCGGCAATATTCGCAGTTTGAAAAACAGAAAATGTTTCTTGACTTATTTGAGAAACCGGGGAGGACGCAAAACCTGAATCTACAGTATTTGCAAGAATGTGTCCTGTCATTTTGGAATCCTGAGGCGTGCTGTTGCCAACCGATCGATCGATAATGCTTCCCTGTTCACTAATTGTTTCACTGTCTACACCATTGTTTGCAGCCCGCTCCATTTCCCTATGTACAATTACCAAATTACTACTTTGAACATTAGTTAATTCATTACATGGTGGCGCTAACACACTGCTTTTGTCTTCACTGTCATTTCTCAGTTTATTTTGGAGCCTATTATTACGTTTTTCACACGCCATTATAGTCACAATATTTCACACGACAACACATAAAAGCACAATTTGAAGAGCAAAGTAAGAAAACACATTAACATAGCACTGAAAATAAAAACTAGTTAATTGCAAGCGCAGCTGCGGAATACTTCGTGCAAAACTACATGCATGCCAAAACTGTTTTACTGTACAAAAATGAAAGACTGCAACTACAAAGGAAATTCTCTCTATGATTACGCCCTAGCAATAAACAAAAGCTACACTAATTACACAAACTACAAGAAAAAATCAGAAGATTCCAGTGGGGTATCCTAGTCTTAGGGTCGACATATGAAACGTCCCCTTTGTAAAATTTATACACGACTGTGCTTAAACTGACACGCAATAGTTTTTAGCGCAACGCAATCTGACTTTCAATAATCCCTACAAGAGAATGGCTCTGACTAACAATAACCTATATGTTTCACAAATCACTTACCTCACAAAAATCTTCGTTACTCGAACTACTGCAATACAGCGAGCGCCACTACTCCCAGCTAAGTAAAAGTTTCAAACTACGGAAGTCACTAACTACTGATAGGCACAGTTAGCAAATGAAAGATTTTAATAGAGAACAATGTATTTACCTTTATAGTCATAATATATATATATATATCAGTTCATGACACCACTTTTTACAAATTTCAAAACTCCGCTATCTCTCTCCCCACGTCCACCACTGCTGGCGGCTCACCTCCAACTGCGCAACGCAAAGCGCTGTTAGCATCCAGCTGCCGCTGCCCAACACTACAATGGCAGACAACAATGCAAACTAGCCACAGACTGCGCACAGCACAGCCAGTGATTTTTCATACAGAGCGCTATGTGGCGTTACCAATAAGAAAACCTAAACAGCCTACTTACAACTATCTCTTCTTGCTTATACAGTAAGCGGAGGAACGGTTAACGTAGAGGGATATTGATCAAGCAAAGGTTCCATTATTCTGTTTTTAAAGGAACTCTTTGTTTGATGATACATTTCCTGGACCATGGGAAGATATTTTGTAGAACACATTTTGTAATAGCTGCTGATTTTTAAGCTAGCGCAATCCAAATTTTTGACTTGTACTCAGTCTAAAAGATACCTTTTTGCAGTAAATGAAATGTGTTCGTAGCTGCGAATATGGACATCCATTAGCCGTATAATGGAATTACGACAATGAAAATTTCTGCTTGACCGGGACTCAAACTCGGATATCCCGCTTATGGCGTCTGGTCACCTTACCATTTTTTTTCGGAACAGAATGAATTTTATTTCATCTAACCTGAGAGTAGAATCACATACAGTACATTTTTTTGTTTTGTTTTCTTTTTATTTTCTTCCTTAGACCTGTTCCATTTCAGGCGTTGGTCCCAAAAAACCTGTCCAACCCAAAAACATAAACACCGCCACTTTCATCCTTAAAGCTAACTAGGACGGTTGTTTGCCACATCAGGCTCCGCTCACGAACAAAAATTAAATGCACCTCCAAACATTGTCTTAAAAGAAGGATAAAGGAAAGGGTACAATACTTTGTTATACTTTTTCATTTTTGGTTGTTCTGTTTTTTCTATTTTTTTAATCTTCTTTCAGGGGTGTCCACAGCAGCCAGACGGTGGGATGTCCAGGTCGTTTTCTCGTTCAACGAGGGTGGAACACCCTATAATTATCATTGATGTCCAGAATGAGATTTTCACTCTGCAGTGAAGTGTGCGTTGATATGAAACTTCCTGGCAGATTAAAACTGTGTGCCGGACCGAGACTCGAACTCGGGACCTTTGCCTTTCGCTGGCAAGTTCTCTTCCAACTGAGCTACCCAAGCACGACTCACGGCTCGTCCTCACAGCTTTACTTCTGCCAGTGTCTCGTCTCCTACCTTCCAAACATTACAGAAGCTCTCATGCGAACCTTTCAGAACTAGCACTCCTGAAAGAAAGGATATTGCAGAGACATGGCTTAGGAACAGTTCTGCAAGGTTCGCAGGAGAGTTTCTGTAAAGTCTGGAAGGTAGGAGACGAGGTACTGGCAGAAGTAAAGCTGTGAGAACCGAGCGTGAGTCGTGCTTGGGTAGCTCAGATGGTAGAGCACTTGCACGTGAAAGGCAAAGATCCCGAGTTTCCGTCTCGGTACGGCACACAGTTTTAATCTACCAGGAAGTTTCATCATTGATGTCTTTCATCAATACATTATGTGCAATATTTCAATCTCTGTGCTATATTTCAATCTCTGTGCTATATTTCAATCTCTGTGCTACATTTCGATGTCACACCCGGTACACCCCAATGATCTGGAGGGCGCGTAAACAATGACCTGAAGTAATTCGCAAAGAGCAAACCATACGAGACCTTGTGCCATAAAACCGTGTAGTTGCTCGATAAATAGTGCGAAAAACCTAACAACCCTGCACCGCTCTCACTAAAAATACATTACAGTGCCATACCTTTAACCTACACCGTGATGTTATGACGAGTAGCAGGGTAGTAAGTGATGGATCAGTTCGATGGGCTGTACTGACTGAGGCGTCCAACGCAGCAACAATGCCAACATGCGCAGTGTGAGGAGCCAGCAGTCGGCAGCCATGCCAAAAATGAAACGGTGCACATTGGTGTCGACAGCTACGCATCTGGTGCAGAGAGGATCCTCGGCAGGATGTATCATGGGTAAATGTTGTCAGGTGCCGAATTTTTCACTCGTTATCACACACCACAACACCCTTGTAAGGTGTCAGGCAAATCCAACACCTTCCATGACACCATAAGCAAATCCGGCACTATGTCACATAACTCTGAATAAATCCTGACATTAAATTAACCAAAGTAATACGATCAACGAGTGAGCAAATGGAATACCACAGACCAACACAAGAACGCCTAAATGCGTGTCATAACTCCCCACCGTGAAACAGACGCAGTTCCGAGGGGAGAAATGAGAACAGAAGCCGAGAGCAGAATCGTGTAGGCTAGGACGCCCTACGATAAGGGACAGACACCCACGTCGCCAGCTGACTGCCAGAACACCCCCAGCCCATGTTAAAAGATAGAGCCCTCCAGAGGAACAGTATAGATCTTATGATAACACTAAAAGGGCCACACCAGCTGCAAGTTTTAGCGTGAGACTTGTTCGCGTCTCTGTTACATTGGAAACGTTAAAAACATTGCCCCACCACAAAAAGTATAACGTTTCTCATTGGATAGACAGAATTTTGTAGGCGGAGCTTAAGCTTAACGTTGAGACCCTGATTGGTCAATTGAAAACACAGCCAGATAGCTTTATATAAACCAACTTCGGTAAATTGTAGTAAGGAGAAGTTAGGAGAGAATTGCTTCCAAGACGGCGGGGTGTGGAGATGTGCCGCCTGCCACCCCCTGATGCTGCCTAACCAACGACAAGGTAATGAAAGCACGTGATGCCGCAAGAGAGCGCATAAACCTTCACTCAGAACTGCAGAAGTCTCATCTGCTACATCCCCTTTTTGCATAATTCTAATGTCGATCGTCAATCAAAGCTCATGGTATTCACATTTGCTACTAGAAGTTCAAATCTGAAACGCGATCGTTTTTCTGTTATTACTGAGAAGCCACATTAGCCACTGTAATTTACGACAAGTTAGATAAGTAATTTAAGATAATTGAGGGTCTCTATAGACCATTTTGATAGTTTTCTCTTTTATGAAACTTTTAAATCTAGATTATAGATGTGATATGGCATAGGTCATCCTTCGATCCATTGTAGAACTTGGAAACCCATTCAGGGAATATTCGTTCACATTTTTGTTGAACGCACTTGGTTTTTATCTTCCTGTATTAGAATACTTCCTTTTATCAGTAGTGCAATTTATAAACAATGTTTTGTGAGTAGAATCAAATTTCCAATGGTAAAGTGAAATGCTTTTTCGACGTTATTTTACCAGCTAACTAAAATTAGGAGAGCCTTGAACCCCTTCCACTAAATTTAGTTAGTATTAAGATTTTT
Source organism: Schistocerca gregaria (assembly GCF_023897955.1). Classification (NCBI taxonomy): domain Eukaryota; kingdom Metazoa; phylum Arthropoda; class Insecta; order Orthoptera; family Acrididae; genus Schistocerca; species Schistocerca gregaria. The sequence goes on from NC_064921.1 coordinate 191,039,043, forward strand.
TTACAGGGAGTGCAGAGGAGCTGACGCTGAAATCATTAAGTAATTGATTATATCATCGCTAGTCTCACTGAACTCTTATGGACTCTACATGTCATGTGTGGTCTGGCGTCTCCTTACCAGCAACAGGTCCCAGGTTCAAACTAGTCAATTCCCTAAGAAACACACTCAGAGTGTCATTGCGTGAAAGTGGTAGGGAGACATTTCCTAGAACAAACAGACACCATGCAGAATGTTAGAGAATGGCGACCCTGCCAGGATGGTAAAATACCATGATGCTCAACTAGTTCAGAAAAATATCATGTTAAAAAATGTTCTTAATAAAAAATTGTTTTTGAAAGACATAAATAGCTGAAAACAGCAGCTGCAGCGATACATAGTAAGAAAGTATTCAATAGAAAGTGAGACATTCTAGCATTGACAGTAGCGTAATAAAGTTATGAATTTTAATATTGTTAGAATTAAGTTTTCTCTCCAGTGCAAGCGCGCAGGTGGCAGATACATCGTTGACAAGTTGTTTCTGACCCAACAAGTAAGTGAATGGATTTACAGTCTTGGGTATAATAAGTGTCAAGTCATGTGAACATAAAGTTTATGAAACGCATGAGATCGTATGATCGCATGTTGACGCAAAGTAGGGCGCGTGAATTGCTTTTGAAACAGAAAATAAGGGATTCGGAAAGATTAGCAATGGCATATCGAGACATTGACCGAATTGAGGTAGAGACCCAGCATGAAGATGGACAGAGAATAGAGGACAGTACAACAGACGATGCAGTATCGCGAGAAATAGGACAGATAACGCACCATAACGAGGATAATGTGCGCCGAGGCATAGAAAACGTAGGTCAGAATACGACAGAGGAGCAGGAAAGTAGAGAGACAGTCGATGAGAATTCTAACTTGCATCTTGAATACGTAGACCCCATAGTAAAAGTCATTAGAGCTCCCTCACCACAGAGTACAAGGAATGCGAGCAGAAACGTGTCACTGCACAGTTCAATGCAATCGGTTGCAAACCAACACTTGGGCGAAAACACAGAGCGTAGGACGTCGGAAGAAAACGCAATAGGACCCACCAATCTGGCAGAATTATTACAACAAATTACGGAAACCATGACAAGGCAAAATAAAGAAATAGCGAACCAAATTCAAATTCAGAATGCAGAAACCACGAGACAAATACGTGAGATTAAAGAACAAAACAAAACAAAAATTAGTTACACCTAAGTCATATTGAAGGCGAGGCAAAAGAATCTCGAGAAGTGATAGAAAACTTAATAACAGGTCACAATCAATTGAGAACAGACATTGACAAGGTACAAGCGGATGTACAAACATTGCGTAATGACACTCTGGACGAGATCAAAGCATGACATAACAACACCCAGGGAGAAGTCAAGATACTAGAGAAACAGATAAACGTAATTACTAGATAAGCAGAAGGTACAGTGCGTGAAATTGTTGAAAACAGTGTGTTACACGAACGTATCACAAAAGCAGCACTGAAAAGATATGATAATCGCATAGTCAAAATAGAAGCCCAAACAAAGCAACAATTTTAGAAACTGCGGACAGAGTTGTTGCAAACTATTGACGAGCATAACAACACTGAGTCTGTAACCACATCCGTATCTGTAACATCACCAGAAAAACAAGCAATTAACGAAGATATTACGCATTTGCGATTCCAATCACAGGCGGAAGTAACATACATGAAATCAGACAGCCTGCACCGCAACAAACACGTTTCGAAACTCTTGATGAACAAATGGCACCACAAACACATGTGGAACCACAAAGGTATGTTTCAAGACAGTTGGATCGTGCAATGAAGCGGCAAGGTTAGCCAGACAAGATACCAAACCAATACGTGACAATGGAAATCCAGGTCGCGAAGAGTACGGTGCAATGCATTCAGCTATATGTTCACAACCGATGGAATAAAACTATTGCGTACCACTTCAACGATACTACGCAAGGGTAGGTGAAAGTTACAGTGGACAATATCCAATGGATCTACCACAACTGGAAAGAAGAACGGAAGAAATGATCAGAAACAAAAGTGGTGAAGAATCGCAAATTTCATATGGAACCATGACGAAGTACGACGACGATCATTTCCTCACAGTCAGAAAATTTCAACACTTTCGAGAAGGAAACTCATTACATCCCCGAACTTTTATTGATCAATTCCGAGTAGGATTACCAGAACACTGGACGCTAGCACAAAAATTAGACTTTATATGTGCACACATGCCAGGAACAGTCGCAGAAACCATGCAAAATGTTGCAGTGACATGCCGATCGTACGAAGATTTCAGAGAGAAGTTTCACTCACGTTATTGGTCCAGCGAAGCACAGAACGGAGTGAAGTAGGAATTATTACAGAACCCATATTTTGAAAATTCGGAAGAGAAGAGTCCCGTGAAATTTTTCGAAGTAATGGCAAAGAAAAATCAATGCTTAGATGTACCATACAGTGACGAAGAGTTGATTAAATTATGCGCGATGAAGCTACCATTGAAATACCAGCAATCATTAGTACGTCGCGGAGGCAATGACGTCGAAGCACTTAAAGGTATTCTAAGGAAGATGACGCAAGAAAAAGACGAAGCGCACATGAAAACGAAAGCAAAAAGCAGTGGAACCCACAAGACACAGTACGAAGAAACAATAATTACGAACCACGTGATAACTTCGCACCAAGAAACGATAACAGATTTCAACAAAGAAACTGTTATGGATTTAGAAGAGAATACGGCAATAACTATAATTCACCCAGGAAAGGCTACAACTATTACAGAGAGGACAATGACAACCGCAACAGATATTGGAGAACCAATAGACTGACAAATTATCAACAAAGAAACCAATATCAACAAGCGGAGCAAGAAAACAGAATACAGATAGAAGAGGTGGAGGTAAGACCACCAAACCCCGAAAAACGTTCGAATTGACAGCTAAGCGCCCATGCCAAAGAGAATGACACACCGACCCAGGACAATTGCAGCACCTTGAACAGAGAATAAATACCTTATCATGAGAAGAGAAGAATGATGAAACAAAACTGCAGGGACCAGATGAAAACGAAGACAGAAAAATAACAATATTGTGTTGGGACGAAATTAATTGGGAGAATACTGACGAGGAAGTTGAATTACCAGAGGCATGAACAACGAATGTAGGAGGAAAGGACGAAGTAATGAGTATCGTAGAGCTATTTGAGATGGAGCCAGGGAAAGTGAATTCAGTGAGGATAATGCGCAGTCGACAGAAGTTGAAAATAAGTTACTAGTGGCCACACAACCCAACATATATAATGAAGGAAGTTATGAAGTGACAATTAGAACATTTTAATGCGATTATGTGGAAGTAGCGACGAAGAAGGAAAAGATAAACGAAGATGAAGAAAAAGTAGAGGATGTTGAAGAAAGCATAAATGAAGGAAGAAATAGAGAAGAGGAAATAAAAGAGAAAGAAGTAGTAGTCAAAGCTTATCCTACAGAAAGTTCGAATTCACAAGGGAAATTCCTGAAAAGACTCATGTATGATTCAGTTTAGGATTCGTTGATGGAAGAAGAAGAACAGAACTAACCCTTTTAAATTCAACCAATTGTGAAGGCCATGGTAAAGCATATCCCAGTCAATATTGTAATTGATAGTGGAAGTGAACTGACCGCGATCTCAGAAAATTTATTCATGCAGTGTAATGCCAATGAGTATTTGGCGGTTCTGAAAACACGTAAGATTAAAGTAAGAGGTCCTATTAGAAGGAATGCTGCGGAAGTTAGGAGACAAACAAGGTTAACTCTTTCATACCAAGGTCAAAAGATCGAATCCAACTTTGTGATTGTACCTAAACTAACTGTAGATTTGATTATAGGTGCAGATTTTTTAAATGAGAGATGAATGATAATAGATATGGGGAAAGGTATCACAACACTGGGGAATGTCACACTTCTCTTTGAGCAAAACCGAAAATAAGAAGAAATACCAATTATAAACAAACAATGAAGAATTATGCAAGATAAAGAGGATGAAGAATTAGAATGGTATGCACAAAAGGGGGAATCGCCTCAACTCATGTTCGAAGTCCATAAAGAAATCGATGAAAAATTGCAAGAAGTTCAAGTAAATAATTAGCAAAATATTTCAAGTTTATGTTGCAGATAAGATCGTCAAGAGAAAGAAGAATGAAGAGAGAGGAAGGTGGGAAAAAGAAAGTAGTTTCTATAAAAACAAAAACATAAATAACACCAATAGTAGCATAGATTAAGGTGAAGGGATAAAGTGTAGATAGTCTAAAAACATGAAATACTAAAATGTTATACACCACGACACTACACAAAAATAAAAAACGAATTTGAGGATTCTTGTAGAAGTTAAGACTCAAAATATCTTAGAATTGTAACATGGAAAGAGTGGCAAAATTTGTAAAGCTTTTAAAAAAGGCATAAAACAATGTAGGTACTAGACATATGTTAGATGAATATAAGTAAAACTTCTTGTAAGAACCATTGTAAAAACTCCAGCAAGGACCAGATGCAATGACCCACAAGTTGCAACGCAAGAAGTATCAAGAAAGAAAAGGACGAAATTAGCAAAACACGATTCCTACCATGCAGAAGCGTCGAGAGAAGGGAAAGGACAGTGAGACCAACAGAGGGCCCTTGTATCTGAAGTGGGCCATAAATCTGCTGCTAGGCGGAACCCTGCTGGGACAGAACATGGAAGGCCAAGTGAGTCCTGGGATGCCCGGAATCAGCGGAGCGAGCAAAAAAAGGCACGACGAGAAGACCGCTTGGGCAAGCCACCACTGGAAAAAAAAGTTAGTGTAAAAGTCACACTACTGTTATTAAACAGCATGCTGCAGTACAAAACTGAAGAAAATTTCCACAAAGTAAAAATGACACGTCCAAACATTTTATCAAACTGTTACTAAGAAGAGAACTTCAAAGCGACTTGTTATCAATAAATATTCCCATATCCTGCCCAGAGAAGAACCAAGAAGCAAGTAAGAAGCAGAGAAAAAGTAGAAAGAACAGAAGTTGAAGATTCGTAAGATTGAGACCAAGAAAGAAGATGGGTGAAGAATAGACGACATACCTTCCCAAATCCCTATCCTATTGTAATCTAGTCGTCTGCGAAGTATTACAACAAAAAGCAACCGCTTTCAGCGACATATAACGATGACTTTCACGCATACAAAGCCAGTAAACCACGAGATGCTGCACTCACAGCTCCATTCCATTATGGGACCTCCACAACAGCAGCACCCCATTGCAAAGCCAACAAGGAATGACGAACGAAGCTATACATCAAATACTTGCCCACATCCATCTCGTTCAAGTTCATCACCTTTATGCAAAAACATTCGCCAACCTCATGCTTAAATACTTATAGGATTGTGTGAATGTGTGAAAGCAAATTATGTGATGTAGGAATTGTGCAAAAGAAACGTGTGAAAAACTAAATAAGTTAAGCACACCAAACAGCTAATAAACTACAAAATAAGCCATTGACTATGGACTTAAGTACAAAATAGACTATCGATAAGTCATTAGTTCTTAAATGGACAGTATTTAAAGAACAAAAGTAAGGCATAAAAAACTCTAAAACTATATGCCACTTACTTTCTACTCATAAAAATAAAAGAATAACTATATTTTACCTATTTTCTCCTTATAAAAACAAAGAGTACAAAATTACCTTGTTGGATGTTTCCCTTTTCTTTAACATTTGTACCATTTGTTAGGATAATATCTCAATACTTGTGTATGTATATTTCTATGTCAAAGCAATTCTTGGATATAATTTTTATTTGTTAGTGTAACAATCACGAAATGAGTGTCTAGAAACAAAACCATTTTATTTGTACATGGTATTTAGAAAATGTGCTAGGAATAGATTTTTCTTAATTACTACATTTATATATATATATATATATATATATATATATATATATATATATATATAAGAAAATCGATGTGAAAGACTCCTCACTTTCGATAAAAAAACTTCTTAAAAAACAAACTTCACATTTAAATAAAGAAAGAAAATAATTTAAAATTAATAATGATAATAGCATAAAAATATTCTTTTCTTGTCAATATAAACATATTTTTGAGAGTAATGTGGAAGAATATAAATATAAAATTAGTAATACAAACTAGCATAGAACTAGAATAACGTGGCTGAACAGTAGGCAAAAAAATTTAGATAAAGGAATAATTTTTGAGTGACTTGGACAACGATTCAGTCATTGCCTAACTTCAGTGCAAAAATTAAGTTCGATGGGTGGTGATATGTAAGGTGTCAGGCAAATCCAACACCTTCCATGAAAACCCTGACATCATAAGCAAATCCGGCACTATGTCACATAACTCTGAATAAATCCTGACATTAAATTAACCAAAGTAATACGATCAACGAGTGAGCAAATGGAATACCACAGACCAATACAAGAAGGCCTAAATGCAAGTCATAACTCCCCACCGTGAAACAGACGCAGTTCCGAGGGGAGAAATGAGAACAGAAGCCGAGAGCAGAATCGTGTAGGCTAGGACGCCCTACGATAAGGGACAGACACCCACGTCGCCAGCTGACTGCCAGAACACCCCCAGCCCATGTTAAAAGATAGAGCCCTCCAGAGGAACAGTATAGATCTTATGATAACACTAAAAGGGCCACACCAGCTGCAAGTTTTAGCGTGAGACTTGTTCGCGTCTCTGTTACATTGGAAACGTTACAAACATTGCCCCACCACAAAAAGTATAACGTTTCTCATTGGATAGACAGAATTTTGTAGGCGGAGCTTAAGCTTAACGTTGAGACCCTGATTGGTCAATTGAAAACACAGCCAGATAGCTTTATATAAACCAACTTCGGTAAATTGTAGTAAGGAGAAGTTAGGAGAGAATTGCTTCCAAGACGGCGGGGTGTGGAGATGTGCCGCCTGCCACCCCCTGATGCTGCCTAACCAACGACAAGGTAATGAAAGCACGTGATGCCGCAAGAGAGCGCATAAACCTTCACTCAGAACTGCAGAAGTCTCATCTGCTACATCCCCTTTTTGCATAATTCTAATGTCGATCGTCAATTAAAGCTCATGGTATTCACATTTGCTACTAGAAGTTCAAATCTGAAACGCGATCGTTTTTCTGTTATTACTGAGAAGCCACATTAGCCACTGTAATTTACGACAAGTTAGATAAGTAATTTAAGATAATTGAGGGTCTCTATAGACCATTTTGATAGTTTTCTCTTTTATGAAACTTTTAAATCTAGATTATAGATGTGATATGGCATAGGTCATCCTTCGATCCATTGTAGAACTTGGAAACCCATTCAGGGAATATTCGTTCACATTTTTGTTGAACGCACTTGGTTTTTATCTTCCTGTATTAGAATACTTCCTTTTATCAGTAGTGCAATTTATAAACAATGTTTTGTGAGTAGAATCAAATTTCCAATGGTAAAGTGAAATGCTTTTTCGACGTTATTTTACCAGCTAACTAAAATTAGGAGAGCCTTGAACCCCTTCCACTAAATTTAGTTAGTATTAAGATTTTTTTACAGGGAGTGCAGAGGAGCTGACGCTGAAATCATTAAGTAATTGGTTATATCATCGCTAGTCTCACTGAACTCTTCTGAATTCCACATGTCATGTGTGGTTTTGGCGTCTCCTTACCAGCAACAGGTCCCAGGTTCAAACTAGTCAATTTCCTAAAAAACACGCTCAGAGCGTCGTTGTGCGAAAGTGGTAGGGAGACACGACTTAGAACAAACAGACACCACGCAGAATGTTGGACCCTCATCGCGGTGGGAAGGAAAGGCGAGTGCATGTTACTCCACAACCGCCTTCAGCCAACCTCCGGATATCGGCGTTCATCACATTAGCAGGCAGTGTCCATTGATAATAGCGGTTCTAGGAGCCCGCCTGGTCGGTAGGACATTCAACAGATATCTCCTGCCGACCAGATAGGTGTGAATGTGAGACAGTGCTTCCGGAGGGATTGAGGCGCCACGTCCTCAACCAGTGTACCAGGGAGGGTATGCTTGTCCGAATTACGCAGGCGATGCATCGTCCGCAGAAACAGAGCTCGCGCCCTATTTTGCACGTTCATCATTGTAATGCCGCCCTTATGTATGGACAATATTAGTCTCTAGCAACGGTTCTTGAACACCCTGCCGTAGCTGACGATATGACCTGAGGCCGCCTGGAACTTGGCAGCTACAGTAGCAGTCTTTGGGAGAACGTGTGTGCAATCATCAAGTTACGGAGTGAGGTAGACCGTTGACAAATGTATCCGCATGATCAAGTCAAGTATTCTAAAGGTATGGAGACGAACAGGCGTGCGAATCACATTAAGTAGTCTGCGATACGTGTCTGCTGCTGTACGCTGCACATTCCCACGGAAGGTCACTCCCAAACATTTCATCACCGGGATCTTGGCACTGGCGTAGTCATATTCAGTCATCTGCCCTCATTCATATAGTGCAACTTCCGCAGGTTGATACGACTCCCGACCACGTCTTATCGCTGAAACCACGTGATCGCCGTGCATACATCTTCTGCCGACGTCGCCAAGGAATGACACGGTGCGCGTAGGAACAGCGTTTAAAATGCACATTGCGAAGGCGAATGCCCTCCAAAATCTGTCGTAGAACGTGAAGTGCAGGCTCGAGGGCAACGGCAAAGAGAAAGGTTGGCACAGGGCATCCTTGTCGCACTGAGCGTTCAATAGTGAACGGTGGCGAGCGGTAGCCATTGGCCAAGACTGTGGAAGGGGGTTCCGTGGATGAGACGGAAAACCTCACCTGCCGATATTGAGGACAGTCCCATCTTCTCTAAGACAACCTGCAAGAAGTGGTGCTCAACTCGGTCAAATGGGTGGTCTACGTCAACGGCCACGAGGGCAACTTCTAAGCGGCATCCTGACATGAGCGCCACCACATCTCTATTAGAGCTTAACGCCGTGTGTTTGGAAGACATGAATGGCATCTTTGACAACAGCGCCGGCCGCGGTGGTCTAGCGGTTAAGGCGCTCAGTCCGGAACCGCGCGACTGCTGCGGTCGCAGGTTCGAATCCTGTCTCGGGCATGGATGTGTGTGATGTCCTTAGGTTAGTTAGGTTTAAGTAGTTCTAAGTTCTAGGGGACTGATGACCACAGCAGTTAAGTCCCATAGTGCTCAGAGCCATTTGAACCATTTGACAACAGCGAGGAAGCGAGCACGAACTGTGCGGGCGAATTTCGTTTTGACACAGGGACGATCATGCTCTCCAAACAATTCGTTGGGGAGGGGGGGGGGGGGGGGGAGGCGAGGGACGCGAAAGAGTGGCTCCAGGAGTTCGCAGCGCACAATTGCCCTATCAGGTCAGAAAAGGTGCTATAAAATTCAAAAGCAACTGAAATCACGCAACCTGACGGGATACCAATTCGCTTCTACACAGAGTACGCAAAAGAACTTGCCCCCCTTCTAACAGCCGTGTACCGCAAGTCTCTAGAGGAAATAAAGGTTCCAAATGATTGGAAAAGGGCGCAGGTAGTTCCAGTTTTCCAGAATGGTCGTCGAGCAGATGCGCAAAACTATAGGCCTTTATCTCTGACATCGATCTGTTGTAGAATTTTAGAACATGTTTTTTGCTCGCGTGTCATGTCATTTCTCGAAACCCAGAATCTACTCTGTAGGAATCAACATGGATTCCGGAAACTGCGATCGTGTGAGACCCAACTCGCTTTATTTGTTCATGAGACCAAGAAAATATTAGATACAGGCTCCCAGGTAGATGCCGTTTTCCTTGACTTCCGGAAGGCGTTCGATACAGTTCCGCACTGTCGCCTGATAAACAAAGTAAGAGCCTACGGAATATCAGACCAGCTATGTGGCTGGATTGAAGAGTTTTTGGCAAACAGAACACAGCATGTTGTTCTCAATGGAGAGACGTATGATGATGTAGCAACATTGGAAAATTGCAGCAAAGCGCAGGAAGATCTGCAGCAGATAGGCACTTGGTGCAGGGAGTGGCAACTGACGCTTTACATAGACAATTGTAATGTACTGCGAATACATAGAGAGAAGGGTCCTTTATTGTATGATTATATGATAGCGGAACAAACACTGGTAGCAATTACTTCTGTAAAATATGTAGGAGTATGCGTACGGAACGATTTGAAGTGGAATGATCATATAAAGTTAATTGTTGGTAAGGCGGGTGCCAGGTTGAGATTCATTGAGAGAGTCCTTAGAAAATGTAGTCCATCAGCGAAGGCGGTGGCTCACAAAACACTTGTTCTGGCTTACAAAACACTTGTTCGACCCATACTTAAGTATTGCTCATCAGTGTGGGATCAGTACCAGGTCGGGTTGGCAGAGACGGGCACAGAGACTTTCCGGCAGTCGTTCTTCCCACGAACCATACGCGACTGGAACAGGAAAGGGAGATAATGCAATGGCACGTAAAGTGTCCTCCGCCACACACCGTTGGGTGGCTTGCGGAGTATAAATGTAGATGTAGATGTAGATGTCCACTGGATTTGTTTCTCGAGCCCGACGACAGTGGCATGCGCGTTTCTTCCCACATGACGGCCTCCAAGAATGTGGCATCGCCTTGCGCCCTATCCGTATAGGACGTCCCCAACGTCATAGTCAGGCCGTTGACCTGCTAGATAGAGACTGCAGTAATAATCTGTGAGGACACGGGAGGTGGCGTTACCCATCCACCGAAATAACTGCCGTGATGAGTCGCCTCTTACGATGTCCGTTCTCTGACGATGTTGTAAAGAGAAGCTTGTTCCTCTGGGATGGAATCTTGCAGTCTCGCTCAAACCCGCATGCCGTCCGATCTGTCAGCTGTGATCTGGAGAAGCCGTTGCTGTGTCCGGTGGACGGCCGTGTGGTGCTCTGGCGAAGGTTGTTGCGACTCTAGCTCTAGCAAGACCATGTAGTAAACCTCAGAAGTCGATCGTAGCAAAAGCGCCCTGTCTCGTCCATACGCCATGAGCATGCGGCGAAGAGCTGTTTTGGCGTAGTGTGTCCACCATCGTGTTTTGGAATTATAGGTGTGACGCCGTCGCTCATATTTGTGCCAAATATCAATGACAGCTACACGACAAGCGTCCTCTCGGAGAATGTTCGCTTAAGAGTCCAGGGTCCTCTACTACAGCTCGCTGTTGTCTTGGCAGAGTCACGGCGCAGATGAAGGCCTGGTGGTTGATGAATGAAGTGGGCCACAACTCGGCACCGTCGCTGCCCGAAGACCTCAGGAGACGTAAATCTTGTCCAACCTGTTGGCCGAGTGGCTGATGAAATGTGTATAACTGCGTCGGTCACCGTGAATTAGAGTCCATGTATAATGCAAAGCGAGGTGTCTGACCATAGTATGAAGGGCTGGACGTGGGACATGGTGAGGGATACGATCCTCACTGCGTAAGACGCTGTTAAAGTCCCTGCCCACCACGAAAGGCTCTGTTGCTCCTTGGAACAATGGATCTACCTCAGGAGAGTAATAGAGCGTTCGCTCTCGACGCTTCACACTACCAGACGAGGCATACAGATTCACAAGACTGACTGCGCCGATGGTGAGCGCAATGCCTCTCGCTGGTGGCAAATACTGATTAGACTAGCGGATCACTTCTCACGGTCAGACCGAAACTTCCATACGTCGTCAACAATATGTCTACAACCTGCACTAGTACATTCATTATGTACATTTACGAAAAGGGGATAAATTTTGAGAGTCGCTTGCCCGATGTCTGTGGATAAAAAAAAATATTGCAATACCTATGTTGCTCAGATCAAAACAACAACTCCAATCGCGTATCGTATCGTATCTTTTTCAGTTTCCTGTGGCAGCTAGTTTCTCAGATAGGGATCAAATACACTCGTACTGAGGTACAGTGTTATACAGTTTCTCATTGAAAGTGTTTTTTTCTTCCCTCTATAATTCCTGTTACTAGTTAACTGTCTTTCCCTCCATCTACCTGAGTTCCTTGCTGTTTTTTTTTATATTGGAAACATCACTTCTGCTATCTAATGTCTTCTTTCTATCCATTATCTTAGGATCGGTATCTTATTTCCACACAGGGCCTACTGGAAAATTAACATTGCACAGTACTCTCTCTTCCCGCCTTTTTTAAATTTCCATGCACAGAGGATCGTTAGCCTAGCTGAATATTCCTATGTTATTTCGAGTGTTCCGTTCCTCTTGCAGTCATGGGAGCTACCCCAAGTGCTGTTGTTTTGCTCTTCAGTCTGAAAACTGGTTTGACGCCGCGCATGGTAGCCGCGCGGTCTAGGGCGCGTTGTCACGGTCCGTGCGGCTTCCCCCGTCGGAGGTTCGAGTCGTCCCTCGGACATGTGTGTGTATCGCCCACAGCATAAGTTAGTTTAAGTTAGATTAAGTAGTCTGTAGGCTTAGGGACCGATGACATCAGCAGTTCGGTCCCATAAGACCTTACCACAAATTTCCAATTTACTGGTTTGACGGAGTTCTCCATGCTATTTTATATTGCGCAAGGATCTTCATCTCTGTATTAACTGTGCAACATACATCCGCTTACACCTGGTTGCTGTACTCAACCCTTTGCCTCCTTCTGCACATTTTAGTAACAACAATTCCTTCCATTACCGAATGACGATTTCTTCATGCCTCAGGAAGTGTCCTATGAACCTATTCCTTCTTTTAGCCAAATTGTGCCTCAAAGTTCTTATTTCCTCAATTCGATACAGTGACTCCTCATTAGTTATTCAATATAATTTCAAACGCTTCTATTACCTTCTTTACTGAAATGCTTTTACTCCACTTTTCACTTATGTGCAAGACAACAGTCTTTATCAGTACACTTAGAAAAGACTTCCTAACATTTATATCTATGTTAGATATTATAATTTTCTCTACATAAGGGACGCTTTTATTTCCACTGTTAGTCTATATTTTCTCTATAGTTCGGCAATCGTCAGTAATCTTCCTGCTCAAATAGCAAAAAACAGTTGTAGACCACTAAAGTGTCTCACTTACTAATCAAATTTCTTCAGCCTCGCCTAACTTCATGCTACATTCCATGACCCTTCTTTTACTTTTTTCGACTTCCTTCTAATAACCTCTTTTCAGTACACCATTCATTTTATTCCACTGGTCTTCCGACTAGGTGTTGCAGTCTTTAGCAGAATTAGTAAGTCATCGGCAAGCCTCTTATTTCTTCTCCTTGAACTTTAATTCCATTTCCTAATTTTCCTTTGGTTTCTCTTACTGTCTGCTTAATGTACGTCAAGGAGAGGTTACAACCGTGCCTCACAGCGTTCTCAGCAGCAGCTTACCTTTCATGTAAATACACGCTCCTTTCACATTGATGTGACCACTTGTCGTAAGCTAGACTATAGCCAGGAAGCTGCGAAATGTGCAGGAAGATAGTCAGTGAGGTTCTGGAAGATACCAACAAAGATATGGAGCCATGCCGTCTCCAGTACCGTAGTCGGCGCTAGATTTCCCGGTTGAGGATCCAAGACGCCAACAGCCCGATCGAAATAGTGCCACAGATTACAGATTGGCTTTAAATCCGGGGAATTTGGTACCTAGGAATCTGCGAGTGTGCAATAAGATAGTCAGTGAGGTTCTGGAATATACCAACAAAGATATGGAGCCATGCCGACTCCAGTACCGCAGTCGGCGCTAGATTTCTCGGTTGAGGATCCATGACGCCAACAGCCCGTTCGAGGTGGTGCCACAGGTTACCGATTGGGTTTAAATCCAGGAAATTTGGTACCCAGGGGAGAAACGTAAACTCATTCTGGTGCTCTTAGAGCTACGCATATATACTGCGAATTCTGTGACACGTTGTCCTGCTGGTAGGTGCCGTGTTGCCGAGCAAAAACAACTGCATGTATGCATGGACATCCCCATAGATATATATATATGCTTGAGTTGATCCACACTCTATATTTCCAGAATGATAAGATCACCCAAGGAATGGCACGACAACATTCCCCATACCATAACGCTCCCTCCCCGTCCTGGACCCTTCAGACGATTGTTGCACGGTGTTTGCTTTCAGACGTTTAACGTCTTCACATCAACGGGCGTCTGTCCCCATGCAGCATAAAACGTGATTCGTTTTAAAAGACCACCTGTCGCCACCCAGTGGACTTTCAATTGCATCATCGGCACGAACAGCAGACAGCCTGGGTGCATCAGCCGGGCGACTGCTGCTGAGGTCCATATGCACAACGGTAGTCGGGGAGACGGTACTGGTATCGCTTTGTTTCATTTGGGCTATCAATTGCTCAACAGTTGCACGTCTACTCGCCCATACACATCTCCACAGCCGTCGTTCTCTCCTGTCATCTATGGTCCATGATGCACCACAGTTGCCTCGGGGTCGTTTTTGCGTAATGCCATTTTGCCACGCACGGCATACTTAACCATGGTCGCACGAGAAACGGTCTACAAACATTGCCGTTTCGGAAATGCTGCCACCACTGGCCCGAAAGCCAATGATCACACGCTTTCTGACTTCAATAAAACGTTCCGTTCCCGCATTACGAGAACAACTCTACTGTTTTCTCCGTTCCCCCGACACATTTTATATCTCCTCCACTGCTATTGCTGCCACCTGCCGTTTATGAATAGTTACACTACTGGTCATTAAAATTGCTACACTTAGAAGAAATGCAGATGATAAACGGGTATTCATTGGACAAATATATTATACTAGAACTGACATGTGATTACATTTTCATGCAATTTGGATGCATAGATCCTGAGAAATCAGTACCCACAACAACCACCTCTGGCCATAACAACGGCCTTGATACGCCTGGGCATTGAGTCAAACAGAGTTTGGATGGCGTGTACAGGTACAGCTGCCCATGCTGCTTCAGTACGATATCATAGTTCATCAAGAGTAGTGAGTGGCGTATTGTGACGAGCCAATTGCTCTGCCACAATTGACCAGACGTTTTCAAATAGATTACATCATCGTCAGAGAGAGATTCCGAAATCAGATACTGGTTTGTAAGGCGTACCCAGAAGCAGATGGAGACTCAGATCACAATATAGTAGTGATGAAGAGTAGGCTGAAGTTCAAGACATTAGTCAGTAAGAATCAATACGCAAAGAAGTGGGATACGGAAGTTCTAAGGAATGACGAGATACGTTTGAAGTTCTCTAACGCTATAGATACAGCAATAAGGAATAGCGCAGTAGGCGGCACAGTTGAAGTGGAATGGACATCTCTAAAAAGGGCTATCACAGAAGTTGGGAAGGAAAACATAGGTACAAAGAAGGTAGCTGCGAAGAAACCATGGGTAACAGAAGAAATACTTCAGTTGATTGATGAAAGGAGGAAGTACAAACATGTTCCGGGAAAATCAGGAATACAGAAATACAAGCCGCTGAGGAATGAAATAAATAGGAAGTGCAGGGAAGTTAAGACGAAATGGCTGCAGGAAAAATGTAAAGACATCGAAAAAGATATGATTGTCGGAAGGACAGACTCAGCATAGAGGAAAGTCAAAACAACCTTTGGTGACATTAAAAGCAACGGTGGTAACATTAAGAGTGCAACGGGAATTCCACGGTTAAATGCAGAGGAGACAGCAGATAGGTGGAAAGAATACATTGAAAGCCTCTATGAGGGCGAAGATTTGTCTAATGTGATAGAAGAAGAAACAGGAGCCGATTTAGAAGAGATAGGGGATCCAGTATTAGAATCGGAATTTAAAAGAGCTTTGGAGGACTTACGGTCAAATAAGGCAGAAGGGATAGATAACGTTCCATCAGAATTTCTAAAATCATTAGGGGAAGTGGCAACAAAACGACTATTCACGTTGGTGTGTAGAATATATGAGTCTGGCGGCATACCATCTGACTTTCGGAAAAGCATCATCCACACAATTCCGAAGACGGCAAGAGCTGACAAGTGCGAGAATTATCGTACAATCAGCTTAACAGCTCATGCATCGAAGCTGCTTACAAGAATGATATACAGAAGAATGGAAAAGAAAACTGAGAATGCGCTAGGTGACGATCAGTTTGGCTTTAGGAAAAGTAAAGGCACGAGACAGGCAATTCTGACGTTACGGCTAATAATGGAAGCAAGGCTAAAGAAAAATCAAGACACGTTCATAGGATTTGTCGACCTGGAAAAAGCGTTCGACAATATAAAATGGTGCAAGCTGTTGGAGATTCAGAAAAAAGTAGGTGTAAGCTATAGGGAGAGACGGGTCATATACAATATGTACAACAACCAAGAGGGAATAATAAGAGTGGACAATCAAGAACGAAGTGCTCGTATTAAGAAGGGAGTAACACAAGGCTGTAGCCTTTCGCCCCTACTCTTCAATCTGTACATCGAGGAAGCAATGATGGAAATAAAAGAAAGGTTCAGGAGTGGAATTAAAATACAAGGTGAAAGAATGTCATTGATACGATTCGCTGATGACATTGCTATCCTGAGTGAAAGTGAAGAAGAATTAAATGATCTGCTGAACGGAATGAACAGTCTAATGAGTACACAGTATGGTTTGAGAGTAAATCGGAGAAAGACGAAGGTAATGAGAACTAGTAGAAATGAGAACAGCGAGAAACTTAACATCAGGATTGATGGTCACGAAGTCAATAGAGTTAAGGAATTCTGTTACCTAGGCCGTAAAATAACCAATGACGGACGGAGCAAGGAGGACATCAAAAGCAGACTCGCTATGGCAAAAAAGGCATTTCTGGCCAAGAGAAGTCTACTAATATCAAATACGGCCTTAATTTGAGGAAGAAATTTCTGAGGATGTACGTCTGGAGTACAGCATTGTATGGTAGTGAAACATGGACTGTGGGAAAACCGGAACAGAAGAGAATCGAAGCATTTGAGATGTGGTGCTATAGACGAATGTTGAAAATTAGGTGGACTGATAAGGTAAGGAATGAGGAGGTTCTACGCAGAATCGGAGAGGAAAGGAATATGTGGAAAACACTGATAAGGAGAAGGGACAGGATGATAGGACATCTGCTAAGACATGAGGGAATGACTTCAATGGTACTAGAGGGAGCTGTAGAGGGCAAAAACTGTAGAGGAAGACAGAGATTGGAATACGTCAAGCAAATAATTGAGGACGTAGGTTGCAAGTGCTACTCTGAGATGAAGAGGTTAGCACAGGAAAGGAATTCGTGGCGGGCCGCATCAAACCAGTCACTAGACTGATGACCAAAAAAAAAAGTGTATTACACGCTGATGTCGAACATAGGCGCTGTTCACATTAATGCAACTGGACGGTGCAGTTGCATGAAGAGGCCTTTCCCATTTGTTTCTTTCACCTTTGTTTTACTCGTAATTCGATCTGAATATTTAAGTACTATAGGTTTAAAGAGATTGTTTACAGCACTAGAATGATCGTGATTAGTTATAATGTTGAAATCGCAAGAGGCCTTTTCAAGGCGTTTTTTACTGTCAGTAACTGTTACTTGGTTGCTAGCATATGAAACAGTCATTATATATTACACAAATTCATCAAGTATTTTCAGTCTACTGCACCAGTCGCATTTTAACTCAGATGTTTTTAAGACAAACAGAACATTTCTGACACCTAAAACTATTTTTTTTCTTAGAAACTTCATTGCCAGCTATGGCTGTTTCCAAACCCTTGTATATTCATTTGAGTGTTTCTGTCATGTGCAAAGGTAATCCCTCCTTTTTTCTAAATGTTTTCTAAAAGTTCTGCAATTATTTATGGTTGAATTTAATCAAATGCTTTAGAGCTGTAAAAACGTTAATGATGTGGGGTCGTAAAAAGTACTTGCGTCGGAGGAGGGTGCAATAAAAGTCGCTCGTAATCTAGCGTGAAGCTATTAAAACTTTGAATCTTATTTTGTTTCATTTCGCGCACGCGCCGCACAATCATAATAAAGAGGTAGATCTTTAACGCTTGGGGCACACAACACAGCGAGATGATGGTTCACACGGCTGCATATTGTGATTACGCTTTGCCCGATTAAAAATTAAAAACAGTGCCCTGTTTTAAACACTTCGCGCTTGATGAAGACCAGAATTTACGACGTTCACCAGCTAAGAAATATGTTTACAGCCCAGGTCAGTTTTGCTATACGGTGCTACCATCATCTAAAGCACTCTTGTGACGTTAATAGATTGTAAATCGTTGTAAACTGATTTAGGTAAAAGCACAAATTCTATAAATCAGTGGCCAATATTTAATTTTCGATTGGTTACTCTTTTGTGAAGCTAGTCATTATTGTTGGTGTGACATAACCATTATTTAGGAAAAAATAAAGTAGTGCACAAAGAAACTATGAACTTACACAGCAGCTCGCTTGAAATGCATTGAACGTTTTATTATCACACACCTTCTCGTTAACCTCAATAATCTCGTAATGTACGATTCCTCTCTCTCTCTCTCTCTCTCTCTCTCTCTCTCTCTCTCTCCCTTTCTGTGTGTTTTGTCGTTTTTGTGTGTTTGTGTTTTCTTTATCTTCGAAAGGGGGTGGATGTAACACCACTGGTTTACATTAACAGCGATGGGAAGAATTTGTATAGAATGCGGAGAAATAATTATGTAGATGATAAAACAAACTATTTTAGATACTACTGTAGGAGACTCCAAGGACCTCATTGAAAGTATGGTTGGAATAAGTGAAATAGTAACACATCTCATTCTGAAAACGTTTTTATTATTGAAACATATTGACAACAGCTATGGGCTGTCAGTACTCCTTCAGAACGGATGTAGAAAGTGCGTTAGAAACAGAACTGACAAATGCCTGGAGTTGAAATAACGATTACGAAAACTGTGAATATGAGAACCACGATGTATCCCACTATCTCTATAAGCATGTAACATGCCATCAAGTTCTTCACGTCAAGTGGCAACAGGTTGTGATGGTAAGCTCCTATAGGACCAAACTGCTGAGGTCTTCGCTCCCTAGACTTACACACTATTTAATCTAACTTAAACGGACTTACGCTAAGGACAGCACACACACCCATGCTCGAGGGACGACACCAACCTCCGACGAGGTGAGCGGGGAATGGGGGGGGGGGGGGGGGTGAGCCGCGCTAACTGGGAGGGCGCCCAAGACCGCGCGGTTACCCCGTGCGTCTCAGGTGGTATACCTGGAGGCTTTGGTGGCTACTACCTTCCGAGGACTACGAAGCTTACAGAATTAAGGAAGTGTTTGTGTCCGTTTTCCTGTCTAAAGTACTTTGTTTCGAAATAATCAGACGCACCTAAACATTTGTAAAGGTAGTACTTTTACACACATTGCACAAAATTGCACCATCAACAGGTGCGGAACAAGCTCAGTGTTTTCTGTGTGTGATGCCACGCCCTAGCGCGGAGTGCAGCCTACCTCAATTGTTCCGGCGTTGTCGTATTGCTGTTACTCCGTGTCTGGCTTGAGGCTAATAACAAGCCCTGGGTCGTTCACCCTTTCTGTGTATGTTCAATGCTATAAGTGTCCTGCAGTCACGTTTTACACTCCTATGGTGGAACATGATTACTGATCCAGACTTTTTGGCGCCTCGGCCATAAGAGCGGATAGTAGCGTCCGTACTTGTGAAAGAATTACACGCCTATCTGTCCCGGTGAAAATACACCAGGAACTGTGTTTCACACGTTTCACACATTCAGTACAACCAAAGGTTTGATCGGTAAATTGATAAAATGCAATCGGTGTGGACTTTTGATACTGTTTCCCAGTGTTGTGTTTAATTAAATTAAAAGTATGAGTGTAAGTAATTTTCTTGCACCCAATAGGCAACCCCCCCCCCCCCTCCCCCCCTGACTCCAAGTTAGATGTGAGTTCCCCACGCCCCATTAGGATAGTGTACTGATTAGAAACGTAGCGTAAGTGGTGTCTATGGAGATTTAGAGCTGTTAAGCAGAATGTAGCTATCTTGAGCCGTGCTAAGCTATTTAGCCTCTGCTGTGCGAAAAATAACTACACCACTGGCCATTAAAATTGCTACAGCACGAAGATGACGTGCTACAGACGCGAAATTTAGCCGACAGGAAGAAGATGCTGTGATATGCAAATGATTAGCTATTCAGAGCATTCACACGAGGTTGGCGCCCGTGGCGACACCTACTACGTGCTTACATGAGGAAAGTTTCCAACCGGTTTCTCATACACAAACAGCAGTTGTACGGCGTTGCCTGGTGTAAAGTTGTTGTGATGCCTCGTATAAGGAGGAGAAATGCTTACCATCACGTTTCCAACTTTGATAAAGGTCGGATTGTAGCCTATCGCGATTGCGGTTTATCGTATCGCCACATTGCTGCTCGCGTTGGTCGAGATCCAATGACTGTTAGAAGAATATGGAGTCAGTGGGTTCAGGAGGGTAATACGGAACGCTGTGGTGGATCCCAACGGCCTCGTATCACTAGCAGTCGAGATAACAGCCATCTTATCCACATGGCTGTAATGGATCGTGCAGCCACGTCTCGATTCCTGAGTCAACAGATGGCGACGTTTGCAAGACAACAACCATCTGCACGAACAGTTCGATGACGTTTCCAGCAGTATGGACTATCAGTTCGGAGACCGTGGCTGCCGTTACCCTTGACGCTGCATCACAGACAGGAGCGCCTGCGATGGTGTACTCAACGACGAACCTGGGTGCACGAATGGTGAAACGTCACTTTCTCGGATTTATCCAGGTTCTGTTTACAGCATCATGATTGTCTCATACGTGTCTGGTGACATCCCGGTGAACGCACATTTGAAGCGTGCATTCGTCATCGACATATTGGCGTATCACCCAGCGTGATGGTATGGGGTGCCATTGGTTACACGTCTCGGTCACCTCTTGTTCGCATTGACGGCACTTTGAACAGTGGACGTTACATTTCAGATGTGTTACGACCCGTGGCTCTACCCTTCATTCGATCCCTGAGAAACCTTACATTTCAGCTGGATAATGCACGACAGCATGTTGCAGGTCCTGTACGGGCCTTTGTGGATACAGAAAATGTTCGACTGCTGCCCTGGACAGCACATTCTTCAGATCTCTCACCAATTGAAAAGTCTGGTCAATGGTGGCCGAGCAACTGGCTCGTCACAATACGCCAGTCACTACGCTTGATTAACTATGATGTCGTGTTGAAGCTGCATGGACAGCTGTACCTGTACACGCTATCCAAGTTCTGTTTGACTCAATGGCCAGGCGTATCAAGGCCGTTATTGCGGCCAGAGGTGGTTGTTGGTTGTTCTGGGTACTGATTTCTCAGGATCTATGCACCCAAATTGCGTGGAAATGTAATCACATGTCAGTTCTAGTATAATATATTTGTCCAATGAATACCCGTTTATCATCTGCATTTCCTCTTGGCGTATCAATTTTAATGGCCTGTAGTATATTTTGTAACTCTACTGTACTGGAGCTGTTATTATTGAAGGCCAGCCGTTTCCTTTTTAATTAAATTAAGAGCTGTTTCATAATTTGGGTTAGCTGAAACTACCTGTTTTTATTGCCATATTTTGAGATCTGGTATCTTAATCTCTGTTGTAATTAACTGAAATTGTGATTGCCAAAGGCCTACCTGTTTCAGGGCTATTATGTCAATAAGGTAGTAGTAGAAAATGACGCATGATGGTACATGGGCCCTAACCTTTCGTCTCACATCACTTCATCCATAACTGTAGGTTTTAGTGAGTCAGATTGGTCCATGGTATGACCGACGAACGGGAGTGTCACACGATGCAACCTGCCGAGATTTCAGGGCTGCGTTAGAAAATAGTTGCTATCCGTCTGACAGATCCCCGGTCGCGAATCTTCATATTTCGTGCCTGTGATAGGGAATTACAGACGCCGCACATCGCTACTCTGTGGACGCGCGAACCTCCAACGTCACCTGAGACAGCACCGCTGTATTGCTGATCCGGCTTGTTAGGGCAAACTAGATCACGATCTCGCCACTTGTTATCAGGAAGGAAGGTGAAGAAATGAATTACAATTTGTGCCACAGCTGGGACTTGAACCCAATTCTCCTTGCTTTTTCGGCATGACTGTGGCTAATATTGCTGCACAAACTACGGTGGGAAAATTTAATTAGAAGATCTCCTGAGGTGCAGGACTTTCCCATTTCGTCCAATGCCGAGGTGCTGGAGAGCCCTGGGAATACTGACGATTTAGGGGGGAAATAAGCTGAAGATGTGAGAAGTAGTTTGTTGTGCGAAGGGCATTGGACTTGGGACGTCTGTGCATCAATGTTGGCCGCAGTGCTGAAGTAGCGTAATTGTCAGCATTCCTGCCTATGAGGCATGGGGATCTGGGTTCAAGCCGGGGCGGTGGTACAAATTTCGATTAATATCTTCATCTCCCATCATTATCGTAGATAAAGATGAGACTTAAATGCCGTGCGGAAAAGTTAATTGTAAACAGGAATAACATTTGACGTCCCAGGGGCGGTTTCACAAACCGGTAGTGTTTATTACTACGCTGTTGCATAGGTTTAGGGTAGAAGATTACAGCGTTTCTAGTTGTCCATTACCGAAGCTTTCCTTTGCCAGTAGCCGCTTTAATGTGACGTGAAATCTATACTTATCACCATTTCATTCGTGCTAGCGGTCTCTGAGACCGCGCCTGCGACTTTGCATTATGGATTCAGTAGACGAGTCTTTACCTGCTGTTTGAGTTACTGACCCTGAATTTGGGAATACTGTTTTAAAATGGTGTGAGGACAGTTTAGAATGTGCTGTTGGATTAGATGGTGACAACGTAATTGAAATGGGTTAATGGAAGTGCTCGACCCCATACAACCAGGAGAGTGTTTGATGTCCTGGAGTAGCACTTTGGCCACCACATTCTGACTCAGGGGCACCCAGAGGCTATTGGAATGAATCTCAACTGGCCAACATATTCTCTACATCTGAACACATGCGACTCCTTTTTGTACAGCTATATTAAAGACCAGGTGTACAGTAATAACCTAAAAACCATTGCTGAGCTGAAAACAGCCATTCAGGAGGTCATCGACAGCATCGATGTTCCGACACTTCAGCGGGTCATGCAGAATTCCGCTATTCGTTGGTGCCACATCATCGCCAATGATTGGCAGCAAATCGAACATGTCATAACCTAAATCCGAATATCTATAGTGACGTTTACTACGAATGTCTGTAGTTTGTAACTAATTTACATTCTTTTCGTACAGTTCAATATTTGTCACCTTGTATGTATGTGCTTCCATAGAAACTGTAAATGTTCCTAATTGGAAACCTCCGAAAGTTTTTGACCGAATGTTTTGAAATTATGACACAACATTGCACTGATATACGCATGTGGCTAGATACATCTATTTTTAACATATGCAATATATACATTGTTATAAAGTTATGGTGTTGACCCACCATTAGCCTGGATGACAGTCTCTGTGTAGAATAAATCCATCAAGGTCTATTCATTCTTAGACAATTTCAGATTGCGTTATCCAGCCAGAGTAAACAGTTCGATCAGACAAACCTTAGTCTTTGCCAACCAGCCGCCACACAGGGTTGTTAACTGTTCGTTCCATATTTGTGCTGCCATCAGATCACCTTTTATGTTTATCACCACGCTTAACATGTATTTTTGTCCAGTTTTTAATCAGTAAACTTGTGCCATAATTTTTATGTAAGTCCCTTGTTGGTATAATAATCACCCGTCAACAACTGACAAAAATGAGAGGCCCATCATTTCATTAACACTATTTCAGCATTGAAGCTCATTTAGATTATGATAACTGTGCTAACCTCTCATGCAGGCTATCAACAACAAACACAGTTAAAGGTCAAAATCAATTTAGCTGATGCATGGGGCAGGTATTATGTGAATGGAAGCTTGGTGATTGGTTAATGTGATTGCTGTCAGGGTGGTAACTCAATCACCTGTCCCCGTGCGAAACACACCAAAAGTCCAGTGCAGTTTCGAAGGTGCCACATCTTGTATAATTTCTGTGAGATGTGGATGCGTGCGTCGGTGATTTCAAATGTACTGGTGGAGGTCAAAGAAGTTTCAGTTTCTCGGAGTATAGTAGTACCAACCTCTCTGAATCCAGTTACATAGCGAGCAGAGAGGACGTACCAGTTCAGGCCAAGATAGACCTGAGGTGACGTATCACATTCTACTGATAAGACTTCGTGGGTATCAGATCACTCCTGAGGCAACTGTGTTTGTTATCTGCGAGGTTAATCAATCACATTCACTCCTCACTTCTGAGTTCGTTATACATTCAATGTCACGCCCCCCCCCCCCCTCCCACCCACCCCTGCGAGATAAAACATACAAACATTATACATTATAGTGTGTGACTGAATTAGTATAAATTAACGACATCATGGCATATTCTGCAAAAATGACGGAAAATATTAGTTGTAGCGGGACTTTGAATTTCGCCGCACTACACTTGTTCCCTCATGTTTTCTATCCGTTTCTTTATTGTCTCTTGATAGCCGAAGCTTAAGGCAGACGTGATATGATGAAGACGTAAAAAAAATTATTAGCTAGTCTTGATCTGATTTTAATGTGTAGACATATTGTGGAAGTTGTTAAGAAATTCGGAGGATGGACGTAGAAAAGTAAATTAAATTGCATACAGTATCAAGATTATTTTAATTGGCATAAATTAGAGATTCCTGGACGATTGCAAGATTTCGGAGCATGCTTTTCACGCAGAAATGAAGGAGATTTTTGAAGACCTGGACGCCGCACGAAAGAAGACATGTTAACATGGTAAAGAATGAACTCGTAGGCCATTTCCCCTGTCAGTTATATTTTGTTATTCTCTGTTCTTTTTCAATAATTTTTGTAGTGGTAATTGGTTTAACTTTTGCTCATAAACGCCACAAGGACCACCTCAACAATAGCTTTTCCCAATCATGTCTTTTCTCTTCGCTTTTTCTTTTTTATTAACCACTACAACTGGCTCCCGCGACAGGACGCAATTTTCGGATGTGTCGTTTTTGAGCAAATTTGAAACTTTAATTTGTATTTTTTCCCTACAGAGAATAACAAAAAATCCTGAAGTTTAAAGGGTAACTAAAACACCAACTTTACTGTACCTAACCAAATTATTATGCAACAATATTGTAAAGAATTTTTGTAATTAATTCAATTTGTTTTCTTTTCATGGCATATATTGATGCAAAACTGTTATTTTGAGAACTTTTGGTGATTATCCGATGGAGATGTATTACGAAAATCCATATTTTGACGAATACGATTTACGCAGAAGTGTCTGACCAGCCACCTCAGGACAGAAAATTTAATGGTGAGTTACACAATTATGTTTCATTCAAACATTCAATAGCCAACTGCAGAATCCATTTTTCCCTTTCCACGCATCCTGTAGTTTTCTTCTAGATTTTTCCAAAATTATCTATCTCTATTGTAGTTTGTGGTAATTATAGTATTGTTGTAGCATATGAAGATCGTGAATTTGACCGCCAAACAGTCATTTGTTACGAAAAATTTTGTCCGCCCTGCTGCATCTTTTTCAACCATTGTTTTGCAATAGAGCAATCATTTACATTGACGAGAAAATATTTCAACCTAAATTTGAGTCAAATCTTTATTAATCAGACTTATATTATTCCCTTTTTTTTACTTACGATTATACATCCTATTACAATGGAATGCGGTAAGGTAGAGATAGTCTCGGCAGATGAGTTAAGTGAAGTATATTCATCGTTCAACCAACAAGAAAGTCCGCGTTTCCCTCCATGGACGAGTTCACAGATCAATGCAATGATTTTGCCTCAAACTCGCAACATTTGTGATAATACACAGATGGCGACTTTAAATGACGAAATGTGGAATGGACGCGAGACTACACCGTCAGAACCAAATATGAGACAAATTCAGCAACGCGACACAAACCGGACACAGGAGACTGACAAACTGGACCGACTATTAGACTTATTTGCAGACATTAAACGAGACGTTAGTCAGAAAATTAACATATTAAGTCATACTATGACCGAAAATTTTGAACGAACGACAAAACAGATGACAGAATTAAATAACACCACTCAACAGTTCAGCCAGCGATTTAAGACATTGTCCGACCGAGTCACTAAACAGGAAGAAACTTTGGTTACATTCACACATGAAACAAAAAACAATATCACCCGATGTGAGAATCAGTTAACTCAAATAGTTAATGTGCAGCAGGAAGTGAACACCCGTGTGTAAGAGTTAGCTCAGGCCCACACTTCAGCTAGCTCCACCCAAGAAAAGTTGACTGAACAAGTGGGAAATATTACCCAACAACTCACAATTGTAGTTCTTGAACAAACCCACCTCAAAGAAAAGATAGAAAAATTAGAAGACCGAGCGGACCTCGCGTCACTAAACAACGACACCAACATGGCCGAGAGAATTGTACATGAATGTAAATTGTGTGACGCCTATCTGGACAAAAAACTTGAAACAATTACACAGGACATACTTTCAAAAACAAAGACACATGTTAAAGACGAGACAAAACACATAGAAGACGAAGTGACAAAATTACGAGACAATGTTATGCCGTGTTTGGCGATTGGTGCAAACGCATCGTCAGGGAACGAGAAAACAGGTAAAACCATGACTAATGACACAGACAGAACCCCTCTTGTGGAATCAAAATTACAATGTGCATCTTTCTTTTCCACCAAACGAGCAATATTACGGTACGACACCTAGAGTGGCAAGTGACACAAACCACGTCAATCCAGTTATGCCAACCGGCATAGCCGACGACACGTTTGTAAGGCTTGGGTATTTCCAGATATTTTCCAGTGAAGACAAGCACAGAGTCCACCCTATTGTGTTTATTAGATCATTTGACGGTGTTTTTCCACGTAGTTGGTCAGAAGTCGATAAAATCAGATACGTCACCAATCTCATGAGAGGACGAGCAGCTAAGTGGGGTGCCGCTATGAAGCGGCGGTGCCTTACGTTTGAACAGTTCGAACAAGCCTTCTTGGGCGAATTCTGGTCCGGGAATGAGCAACAGAGTCTAAGGAGAGAAGTGCGCAACCCCGAGACCTATGACCCTAAAAAAGAGACATTAAGACAATACTTTGAGAGGTACCTAGACAAGACACTGTACTGGTCCAAACCAGCCGACTTGTAGCGATAATTGACACTTTAAAGAGCCACTTACCCTTTCCATACCAAGACAGATTAATAGGAGTACCGGAGAATGACGTTAAGACTTTCTTAAACTTCTTAGTTCAAATGGACGTAGTTTACAGAGGCGATTCACGCCATTCAAATTTTACTCATATTAGTAACCAAAACCAGCACCCACCCCAAAGGAACCGTAGTTACGGTGGTTGTTAGAACCATCCGTCCGTACCACGACACAATACGATGCCTGCGCGCGAAACATATTCAAATGGAAACGTGTATGACGGTAGGTACAACCGCAGAAATTCGTGGAATAATAATAATAATAATAATAATAACAGCAATAATTACCACCCATATTAAAATGGTAACTACATGCAAAATGAAAATCACAGGCAGAACAACAGCAACCGCAATGGGAGACGTGAGAATAAACGGTACGACCCGGGCTACTTTGACAGGAACATGCCATATAACAGACATAATTACCACCAAAACAATAACAATCCCAACAATCACCAAACTAATATGTGGAACACACAAAATTCACACATGACAAATCATAACCCTCCACGGAATCCACCGCCGTTCCCCAGTACAGTCATGTACTCCCCGCCACGAAGAAGCAATAACAATTGCGGCGCGCCATCAGCTGATGCGTGGGCGCCAACCGGCCGGGATGTAAACATAGTGGAGCTGGTCAATAAACCCGGCCAAACACAGCAGACGACGGAAAACAGTCGACGACCGAGCTAAGTGCTCGTCCTTCGCTCGTGAGGTGTTGTAAGAGCGCAACGGCTGAGACGTTTTGTTTCCTCAGGTACGACGACAAAATGACAGTATAACAGGAATTAACAAACCTATCAGGTTGATGACCTTGTTCTTTTGCGTTCACATCCCAAGTCTACAAAATTAAAACAACTGAATAGAAAAAGGCAGCTATTATATTCAGGTCTTTTCAGAAAAGCAAGCATACCTCACCCAGGTTGTTACTCCCTAGAATACCCGTCACCTCACAAGTCGAGGGGGCTGCATCCCCACAGATATTTGAAACCCTTTGTGCACTAAAAGAACATAACATAATGATAACTAAGTTGAACATGAGCAAGTTGCTGTGAAAATGAGATCATAAATATTTGTATTGAATACACGAACATTAAGTTATACAGCCTAAGAACACAAACATTAATATACTGCAGTTACACTTGTACACATAATTATGACGAGAATGTAAACCCAGGGGAGTACACTTACTGAATGAGAAAAGATATTCATATCGGAATGAGATCTACGCTGGTTACATTGGTTGATTAATTGTAAATTATAAGGTGAATCAACAACTAGTTAGTTATTTTAAGGCACTATAATGAGAGGAAATAATAGCTATTGAGATCAGTAATGACGTAGGTATGTAGCAGAATGAATGAGGACGTAAGAATGAATGATCAGTATGAATGAGTTAATATTTAGGTTAATATAAGAAGGTAAGTTACTGTGAAGTAGTTGATGGAGACAAGAGATTATTTGAGGAAGATGATATTGGAGTTTTATGAGAATGGAAATGCCAGATGGCCCCACGTATGTGATATATTAATGTTTGATGAGGAATATGTTTAATGTATAAGAATATATGTACTATTATGAATATGTGAGTAAGGAATGAGTGAGAATGTTTTGGTAATATTGTGCTACATAGAGAAGTGAGTAAACAGTCTACATCTTTAAGATTACATAAGAATTTCAGTTTGAAAGAAAACATTTGTGATGACTTAGAACACGTGAGTGCAAGGCGTTAAATGTGAATCTGTTTACAGTTCCCTTAAAAAAGGAATGAATGCAAGGTAAGCATAGTGAACATAATGATGATTACAGCTGTTGAAAGAAGTGTAATAAGAATGTGACTCGGAAACACACATAAGCTTTAATTTATTTCAGAAGTGTAACTTAGTAACCTTTCGTTAAATTTTGTTAAGCCATTGTGTGGAAGAAAATATTAATAGTTCGTGTTCAGGCAGGAGAATGATATTTTAAGGAACCTAAGTTGAAAGAAATATAGTTTCTACGCAGCCCTCATGTGAATACAATTGTATAATTTTTTTTACGAAAGTGAAAATTATGCCATGTTAGCCTTTATTATACTTACACACAACAGAAAACCCTGAGGAAGCAAAAGATCGGAGAGTTATCAACGCCGTTTTTCCCACTCGTACAACACCTCCACTTAAGCAAACAGATGACAAAATTACATCTACTTTGAAGACAACATTTGACTTTTCAGGTAATGCAAGGTAAGTGCAAAGCAGCAGTGATCACCCGTGCAACCAACGTCGAGCAACGGACACTGAGAAAGAGACATTTTACTGTCAATTATAATACTATGTTCTTTATTTTATGTTTTATAGAAAGAAATGATATATATGCACAACACACATGATGTTTAAGCTTCATTAAAGTAGAAGAAAGTTCATGGTTGAACTCTTGAGAGGGAATTTGATATGTTATTATATAATACACCTTATGAGAGAGAGGATCTCTGTGAGATATATTTTCCATTTGTATAGACAGTATCCACAAGAAGTGGAGATATTGCGGAAGTACTGAGCAGATATGCGATTTACTCATGCAAGCATTTGTTAAGGTATAATACACTAAGTCATATGAACAATCACAACACAAACAAAGAATCTATCATGATGTTACACTACACAGACTTGACGTAAGGACACTTACATTTACCCATGATTTGGTAAATTGTAAGCACCTCCTTTCACACAGCCCTTGAAGGTAATGCAAACGTTATAATGTATTATGTTCTCTTTTTATGTATTAGCTGTAGGATATGGTAGTTTATAGGTAGTGAATAGTTTCTTCCAGTCTATCTTTCTTTCTTTCTCCATTATCCTACTACCTCCTGCAGCTGTGTATTGTTTGTTTATGGAATGTAAGAATATATTGTGTGACAGTAAACTTTCAGGTATGAATAAAAAGACATGAATATTGATGGCATTACAAGTCTGGTCAGCCACTAGCCAGATATGGAATCAAAAGAAAGAAAAAAATAATAAATGAAGGAAAGCCCATGCTTTAAATATTAAGTTTGATATCCCTTGGCACGCACAAACCTTAATAAAAAGAAATCAAAATGACCATAAATCCCAATAAGAGAAATCCAATGGGACTTAGTATAAATTTTAGTGTAAATATTTCACATGCGATTCTTGTAAATTTATATGTATTTGTAGATGTGATAAAACTTTGCATATTGTCAACATATT
Organism: Schistocerca gregaria; assembly: GCF_023897955.1. Lineage (NCBI taxonomy): Eukaryota > Metazoa > Arthropoda > Insecta > Orthoptera > Acrididae > Schistocerca > Schistocerca gregaria. Next base: position 191,069,417 of record NC_064921.1, read on the forward strand.
TTGAAATGTGACCACGAAATGTAAGCTTTCATAATTAACGATGTAAACATGCTTGGACATAGTGAATTGTTAAAATGTAAATATGGCAAAAAGTGTTGCAAACTGTGAACGTTATAAACGACGAATTTTGTGTTATTTATGAAACTTACGGTGCATAAACCAAATAACTGTTTGTAAATCAATATAAACTGCAATTTACTTCGACGATAATGAGGATTTTCACACTGCAAATGAACGTTAGTTGGCAAGTGTAAACAACGAGGTGAAACACCTACCTCTGCGAACATCGACGCCGTTGTTCCTGGCCGGCCTTCAGATGCTTTGGAGACAATAAATTCAGCACCTGTCGTAGGCGATGTGGAGGCTAAAAACTACGTATACCATATATGCCCCGGGAACAATAGTCATGAAAACGCACAAGGACCTGGAGTGGTGTGTCGTAACAGATGTCATGGACATTGCTTCAGATCACGCACACGCTCAATCTTATGGTGTCACCGGACTTAACACGCCATTTATGCTGAAATAACAACGTGTAATGAACACTACGTGAAAGTGAATACTGTGAAAGACTGTCATAACACAGCGATTTTGAAACAGCCGCACGCGAAATTCAGTGATGCTAACGCGCATGTGCAAAGACTACATGCTGCCAGAGATGCATTGGGAAACCAACGCTGGAAGCGCACAACATTAATTGCGCTGGCGAGCAGCTTGCTCAAACACACACTATGCAAATATATGGATATTAATTTTGTGAAAGGGATCCAAATTGTAATAATTCTGTTTAGTATACAGGTTTAGAAAGTAAGTGTTGACAAAGATTATCCCCTATGGATGCACGTGGCCTTTCCTATAAAATATGCATATATTGACTTTTACGTATATCTATTATATTGTTTGCTAGCCTGCCACGCTAAATGTTTTAGCGTGACAGTCGATGGGGCGATGTAGCGAGACTTTGAATTTCACCGCGCTACACTCGTTCCCACAGATAAAAATTATACCGTCGCAGCGGTATGAGCGCTCGACGGCAGAGAGTAACTCTTTTTTTTTTCTCTCCGTTTATTTATAGTCTCTGGATAGCCGAAGCTTAAGGCAGACGTGATCTGATGAAGACATAAAAAGAAACTTATTAGCTAGTCTTGATCTGATTTTAATGTGTAGACATATTGTGGAAGTTGTTAAGAAATTCGGAGGATGGACGTAGCAAAGTAAATTAAATTGCATACAGTATCAAGATGATTTTAATTGGTATAAACTAGTGATTCCTGGACGATTGCAAGATTTCGGAGCAGGCTTTTCACGCAGAAATGAAGGAGATTTTTGAAGACCTGGACGCCGCACGAAAGAAGACATGTTAACATGGTAAAGAATGAACTTGTATCTACGCCATTTCCCCTGTCAGTTACATTTTGTTATTCTCTGTTCTTTTTCAGTAATTTTTGTATTGGTACTTGGTTTAGCTTTTGCTCAAAAACGCCACAATAGCTTTTCCGAATCACGAAGTCCGATAGCTTTTCTGTAATACGAAGTCCGATTTGCATTTCATTCTTTCCCTTTTTCACGGTCATTTACGATTTTAAAACCCCCGTTTTATTCATCATTTCTTCCCACCATTTTCAACATTTTCTTCTCTTTCCTTTTCTTCTCATCTTCTTTTTTATTAACCACTACATAGTCCTCTAGATGAATTGTGTGGGACAGTGTGTTATCCTAATTAAAATGGATACTTTCAAGTTTTGTATCTTAAGTGACACAATTAGCAGCTAAGTAGTGGGCATTTTTAGCACATTCCGAGACATGGATTTTAATATTACCTTAATTTACGAGTTAAGATACGTTCACATTATAGTGTGTAGCCGAATTAGAATAAATTAATGACATCAAGGCATATTCTGGATAACTGGTGGAATATTTAGTCCTCTAGGAGAATTGTGTGACAGACTTTTATCCTAGTTAAAAATCGTTGCCAATATTACCATAATTAATGGTCCAAAATGGGCACCTTCAAGTTTCATACCTTAATTAACGTATTTACCAACGAACTATTGGGTGTTTTCCGTAAGCATTTCAAAACATAAGTGAAACTCAGTATTACAAAAACACATACGTAAATATGAGACCCTTGATTGCTTAACAATTTCTGGTATGCATTATTCAATAACAAATACTGTCTTGCTAAGTACCAAGTCAACATTCCCCCTGTATTATTAGCTTATGACGCTTCACGCATAGTAGACCTATAAACAACAACAAAAAATCCACACACACACACACACGACATAACTAAATTGAGATTGTAAGCAATTGCGATCGTCACGAACATAAAATTGAGATCGTAGTTAATTTAAAAAATCACTAATGAGATGCCTTAGAGAAGACTTACACTAACGGGGTGTAATGTACTTGTAAAACGCGATGGAAAATCCTAGTAGTAACATTAGCACATATAGCTAAAAAAAGTTATGCTGTAAACAATTTCCTCACCAGTGTATAGGAAATGGTAAAGAAACAAATTTCATTTAAAAAACTGAAACAGTGTGTGTGTAACCACCTTTGAGACGTGCGCGACCTACCACAGAGCTAACTGGAGAGACACCGCTGCTGTTGCTCGAGATACAGAAGATAACTCCTGTCCACACAGAATTCCCCGACCGTGGCAAAGATTACATTAGATTAGATTTGTTTTTCGTTCCATAGATCCGTGTTGAGGAGATCCTCATGGATGTGGAACATGTCACTTTCTTTTTTTTAAGCTGAAATAACAATACTAATAGTATGAATATGTACAACACATCATTTGTTTCTATTAAAAAATTCATCAATGGAGTAGAAGGAGTTGGCCACTAGTAAGTCTTTCAGGCTCCTTTTAAACTGATCTTCATTTGTAACTGAATTTTTTATGTTTGCAGGCAAATTATTGAAGATGAGTGTTCCTGAGTAGTGGACCCCTTTTTGAACTAATGTAAGTGCTTTTAAGTCCTTGTGCAGATCATTTTTGTTCCTGGTATTGTATGTATGAAATGAGTTGTTTGTTGTAAAAAGAGATATATTATTTAGGACAAATTCCATTAAGGAGTAAATATACTGAGAGGCAGTAGTTAGTATACCCAGTTCTTTGAAGAGGTTTCTACAAGACGTCCGTGAGTTTACTCCACAAATAATACGTATTACAAGCTTTTGGACTCTGAAAACATTTGTTTGACTTGAAGAGTTACCCCAAAATATTATACCATATGACATTATGGAATGAAAGTACGCAAAGTATGCAAGCTTTTTCACTTTTATGTCGCCTATTTCTGCTAACACTTGAATTGCAAATACAGATTTGTTAAGGCGTTTGTGCAGTTCTGTGGTGTGCTCCTCTCAACTGAATTTATTATCAAGTTGTAATCCCAGGAATTTAAGACTGTCGACATCTACTGTCTGCTCTTCTTCGTACTTTATGCATATGCTGGGTGGAAACCTCTTACAGGTTCTGAATTGCATATAGTGAGTCTTTTCGAGGTTTAATGTCAGTGAGTTGGCTTTAAACGATTTATTAATATCCATGAAAGACCCGGAAGACGCCAACTGCACACACCCGACATATCTTAACTCTCAAATGGCGGAGTAACCCGCGTATGAGATGGGTAACAGTGAAGCAGTGCATTCAATGGCGCTTCTGCCTTCTCCAGATAACCAGTCATACGGCTTCTCAAAGAGAGCCCACCAGCAGCAGCACGTAGGCAAAGCAGAACAGATCGGCTGTCTCCTATCAGAAGCTGGTGGCGCACGCAGTAATTTTTTACTACACATCTTACGTATGCCGTAGAATGCATCCATGAGCTGATAGATTTTCCCACAACGTCTTCTAGTGAAAGTTTTCGATTATTGTCTTTGTTGTCTCCAACTCTTTCTTGACGACTGACCAGGAAGTTTTATGTTAGGTTCCTACGACTCCCTAATGACAGCGAAGAACCGCGAACAACCAAGAAAAAATTCAATGCACTAGCATCTCATAATTATTATCTATTTCATAATGATTGACCCCTGACCTTTAGTTCGTATTCTGGTCACATTGTATTACGAAGATCGATATGTTATACCTTGCCGGGATCATGGAAATGTCTAGTTTTATTTACTGTTTGAATATTAGATGTTAGTTGAAATGTGGGTGACATGCGCGGTAATATTTAAGAAAAAACGTGCCTTTTCTAGCTTTTTTCGGCAGTGTCAACTTGAAGGACGCATAAAAATCAAACCATAATCAAGAGACAAATTTCCCATCCACAGTTTAAAAATAAAAACTTGTTCTATTTTGAGGCGGATTTTCGTTATTTTCTAATTACTCGTTTCATCGCTATAATGTCCAAGGCAAGACGCTGCGACTGAGCTTACCGTTGTAGCTATTGAGACGGAGAAGGCATTGGTGTTATGCCTGAACTTTTTTTTACATCATATGTCTTTACAGAATAATGGAAAAACTGGTAGAAGCCGACCACAGGGAAGATCAGTTTGGATTCCGTAAAAATATTGGAACACGTAAGGCAATAATGACCCTACGACTTATCTTAGAAGATAGATTAAGGAAAGACAAACCTATGTTGCTAGCATTTGTAGGCTTAGATAAAGATTTTTATAATATTGACTGGAATACTCTCTTTCAAATTCTGAAGGTGGAAGGGGTAAAATACAGGGAGCGAAAGGCTATTTACCATTTGTACAGAAACCAGAAGGCAGTTATAAGAGTCGAGGCACAGAAAAGGGAAGCAGTGGTTGGGAAGGGAGTGAGACAGGGTTGCAGCCTACCCACAATGTTATTCAATCTGTATATTGAGCAAGGAATAAAGGAAACAAAAGAAAACTTCGGAGTAGGTATTAAAATCTATGGAGAAGAAATAAAGACTTTGAGGTTCTCCGATGACATTGTAATTCTGTCAGAGACAGCAAAGTACCTGGAAGAGCAGTTGAATGGAATGGACAGTGTCTTGAAAGGAGGATATAAGATGAACATCAACAAAAGCAAAACGAGGATAATGGAATGTAGTCGAATTAAGTGCTGTGGGAATTAGATTAGGAAATGAGACACTTAAAGTGGCAATGGAGTTTTGCTATTTGGGGAGCAAAATAACTGATGATGGTCGAAGTAGAGAGGATATAAAATGTAGACTGGCAATGGCAAGGAAAGCGTTTCCGAAGAAGAGAAATTTGTTAACATCGAGTATAGATTTAAGTGTCAGGAAGTCGTTTCTGAAAGTATTTGCATGGAGTGTAGCCAAGTATGGAAGTGAAACATGGACAATAAATAGTTTGGACAAGAAGAGAACAGAAGCTTTCGAAATGTGGTGCTACAGAAGAATGCTGAAGATTAGATGGGTAGATCACATAACTAATGAGGAGGTACTGACTAGAACTGGGGAGAAGAGAAATTTGTGGCACAACTTGACAAGAAGAACTGATCGGTTGGTAGGACATGTTCTGAGGCATCAAGGGATCGCCAATTTAGTATTGGAGGGCAGCGTGGAGGGTAAAATTCGTAGATGGAGACCAAGAGATGAATACAGTAAGCAGATTCAGAAGGATGTAGGTTGCAGTAGGTACTGGGAGATGAAGAAGTTTGCACAGGATGGAGTAGCATGGAGAGCTGCATCAAACCAGTCTCTGGACCGAAGACCACAACAACAACAACAACAACATGTCTTTACTAATGAATACTCCTCGTTCTTGTTAGTTAAGAGCCTGTATAGCAATTGTGTTAGTAGCTGCAGTTCATGCTAGGGTGTGGTGGGGCGTAGTCGTCAAGCCAGCGCGCCGCCACTGTTGCAGTGCGCCACAAGCGCCGGTTCATCAGCGAAGAACGGCAACTTCGTAGTCACATTCCAATACAGCATTGCCGCGTTCAGTTTTTGTTGCGAGTAGAGCGAAATAATACGGGGAATTGTAAATAAATGCTCGATCAGCAAACAGCACACAGTAAATAAATATTTGAATAGCACATTCCAACAATAAATGGAAAAGTTAATTAGTTCGAATGAACTTTGCAGTAAAGAGTGATGACTGAAATAAAAACTTTCTTAATCGCTTTCGCTGTTGGCTGAGGTCTCGCTGCTGCTATTGGAGTCTCTAACTGGATCAATAGTGCTTCTATTGCTGTGAGCTCTTTGTGCATAACAGTTCTAGAGTTTGTGTACATGACTCACTGAATTGCTCAAAGCACTTTGGGGAACACTTTCCAGATCAGAACGACACAACAGTAAAGTATCAATTATTTTAAAATTCTGGTTCTCCTTGTTCTTGACAAATGCCCAAATACGTTTAATGGCGTTCAATTCGCAAATCCAAAATTTTATTTTCCTTATCCTCTGATCGCAGTATACTTTCCAAAAGGTATTTCGGCGGCCTGAAGTGCGGTCGTGCGTGTTGCAGTAAGCCAGCTGTAACAATTTCCTCACATGATGTGGCATTAGATGGAAGCTCTCCCTTATTGATTTCCATCCATTCATTAAAAGAATTCTTCCTCCATTTTGTAGATGGATTTCGTGGTACTGGATTTATCATCGTGTAATATAGAGCCTGATCTAAAACAGCCGCACATGTGTTTGGTAATTATCCAATAACGCTCCTAAACTACTCTTCGTAGTTTCTAGCATTCATTTCAGAATGATAATCTGCACCTCCTTTCTTCCAATAAAACACGAGCCATCATGTTGTACGAACCCAATATGGCACATTATAACCCTTTTTCCAGAATCGGACGACGACTGAATTCCTCCTTTCCAGCCATTCCACTCTTGAACGCGTCCTCTGTGATAATCGTACACATTTTCTGATGCACAAGGCACTTTTTGCTCCTGCTAACCACACCTTCTGGAACGATTTGCGCCACACCAACTCTCATCAGTGTAATAAATAGTGGATCCATTGTTGTGCAAGTGACTTATTTCCCCGCAAGAACTCGTCTCTTTTTCCTGCTACTTGTTTCTTTCTTTTTACATCAGCACATGTTTTTTTGTTGAACTGTTTGTGTCTGAAACCCGATTTTCGAATAGCACGCCAAGGGATTATTTCACTAAATCAGGAAAATCTCCCACTTCCGTCTTCAACTTTTCCAACATGGCTGCCACTGATGGAAACTGCTTTTCCACACAGAAGCAGTGGATTTTTCTCTTTATTACTCAGTTTGCAAACGCGTCCAATACAAACTTATGTCGTCTGCCAGAACTCTTTTTTGATGATACAAGACATGAAATTTCTCTATGTTGTCACGAAATTCGCTAACTGTTCTTTCACTAACACGAGACGTTCAGAAGTTCTCTTTACTCTCTCGACCGCAAAGTAAGCACGCGCATTGATCACAATTGAACTTTGACAACTACCAAAATGATGCATGGTTTCGCATAAGTACGAGGCAACTAATTATGTTACGAGCCCTGTGTCGGGAGTGTGATTGTTTTCTATCTGACGGGAAATCTGTTCAGGGGTCCGGCACCATACGAGTAACACTCGCGAGCACGCGGCGCATAGAAATGCAAAAGCAAAGAAATTAAAGATGTGATATTAGCGCTTTATGCAGATTTACGTGCATAAAATCATAACAACTATAAAAGGCAACAACAGAGCTTGCCTTTACACTTTTGGTCTTGTTAATATGTATCACCATCAGGCGAATTGTAGCAGTCTACGCCTACCATTATTAGGAAAAAACGACTAATTGTAAAGCAAACACATTTCGTCTGGAACTTGAGTATGGTTGTATCTTCGAACTGTGCAAAGGAAATTTTTCTTATAATTACGGTCTGACTTCCATGATTCCTCAAGTTTGACGCTCGCCAAAAACTGGTCGAAAAAACACGCTTTCCCTTATCTATGACCACGTATGCCTCCCCCTTTTGAACTAAAATGTAGTATTCATATATTATTCATATATCAGACAAAAGCAGACATATCCACGATTCCGGCAACGTACAATACATCGGTGTTCGTAATGCAATGTGACCAGAATCAAGGGATCAATCATTATTAAATGGATAATAATAGTGGTAGGCACACTGCTCCAATTGCTTGGGTTATTCGATATTCATTGAGTGCGCTTACTCTCTCATAACCCACTTTATATTTTGGGTAACACACAACGAATGATGCACGGAAAAACTTGAAAATCGGAATCATTTCCCGAAACATGGCATGCCTATAGTAAATAATTGGACTGGACAAATAATCTAACGTATTTTTCGGTGCGTTAATATCAGTTGCATAGCGCACTGGAGTGCAACACACGTTGTTACGTGTTTTGCAAACTGGAAATTCTGGGACCAAACTGCTAAGGTCATCGGTCCCTAGGCTTACACACTAATTAATCTAATTTAACATAACTTACGTTAAGGACATCAGGTAGGCAATATGTAACGCTGTGCGAACTGTTTCGATACGCAACCATACTCGTCCTCACATTGCTTGTTGTTTTCATTTTGATACAATAAAATTATCAGTTTTAAAGTGCTGGACGTCAATGTTTGCTTCGAACCCTCCTTTCCTGTTTCTTATGTGTCGTTTTTATATCGTTACAGCAATAAGAGCTCCGACAACGTCCTATCTACGACAGTGTCATCGAAGACGAAGTGAAAATCAGCTACCTAATTTTATTCGATACATTGTAAAACGCTTTTGTTACACACCACTGGAGGCGGGAAAATGTTTCCCAATTGGGAACAAAAAATGCGTACATACATTTGTAAGTGGTGGCTAGCTCACAACTCCAATTATGTGGTATTATTTACCAATCATTTTGAGTGCGCCTGCATTTAACATCAGAGGTTCTCATGACAGGAAGACAATCAGGTCTCTCCTTTGTTAGCAGAAATGTATAGCTGTTCTTTGCGTTCTCAGATTAACAATGGTGGATACAATGACTTTCACTAGATTTTTCTATATTCTTAACACTTCTTTTATCATAAAAAAGTTTCTCTGGTGGGTGTGTTCTTGATACATGTGCATCGCCGTCTCCAACTTCTCTTTGAACATCTTGAACTTTGCTTTCACTATAGATTTTTCTACCATATGATGAGAATCACGAATTCTTCACAACTTTTCTTGAGTGTTTTACACTTTCCATTTGTAAACGGTTATACGTTTCACGTTACTGCTGCCTCTTACATCCATTGTCTTCTATGCTGTGAATCAGAAGGTGCTGGTTTCTATCCCACAATAGCCAGTCTTAGTTTTTGTATATGTCTCTTATCTCAGCTCTATTAATGTATTCTTTGCGTGTAGGATCAAACACTGTAGTTATAAATCGAAACTTACTATTATCTTCACTCCACTATTCGTCCACCCATCTTCCAATCATTGGAATGTTTTTACCGTAGCAATATTATATGAATGCCGACCGTCAGCAAATGATTTTTGTCGGTGGCGATTCTTCATACCAGTAGCAAGAGCGTCCGGAGCTTTTCCTAGAGCATCGCAGGAAATAGAAATCATATTATAAACTGTCTTGGTTCAATCGGTAATTTTGCAAGGATGTGGCCAAAATAAGTTGTCTGCTGGAATAAATAGTGTGTAAATGATTTGCCTTGTAATAGCTACCGCTTAATGAAACTGCTGTACTGTAGATTAGGACACTGGAGTTGCTTCGTCATATCCATTCCTGTCTGAAGTTGCAGCAGCCAACCACTGCCTGTCGGTGCGCTATAATTTCACATTTCTAGTCACGCATTATTATTTTTTTTTTTAAAATGAATACACTTTAGCTGCAAAGTGGAACTGCCGACGTTAAAATGAATATTTTAATTGAATATTGAAACAGTTTAATGCAGATGATGTTTTAATTATCCATAAGCGCCATGTTATTAAAAACCTGTAGAAGTAGAATACCTCATGATTCTTTTCTGAGTACCTGGATGGTGTATCACAGAGGTGAAACGAGTTTGTAGGAAGTTTTATCATAGAGTATGGAGAGTTAATGTAAATAGATACGAATTGACGGTTGACTTGTGTAGAATTACGCGTTCCAGATATACAGGACCGAGAACATTTCATAAACTATTATCTTTCAGTCCATACTTTTAATTATTTAACGTGTAAATCGATTATGCAAACTACCAAACAGTCGTATTTTAAACTATCTCTTGCTGGAATTCTATACTATCCGTCTGGTACTGTTTTTGTGCTGGATGACTGCCTATTCACCATAGGCAAATTACATTTCAAAACTTAATATGCAGCATATACGCAGTAGAAGACGGTAGTTCTTTTTTTTAATGTAACATTTGTTAATAGTGGGAGGCAGTATAACACACAGCAGAGCTGGCTGAAAGAACATATTTTCCTCAATCCAGGACATCATTCTTCTCCATAATACTATCAAATGTATATACAAGGTTCGTTTCTCGTGGAGGACAATTGTAGGTCTCGTAATAAGAAAACCTAGTAAATTATAGCTAATACATAAATTTACCAAAATCACTCATTAGGTTCATCCCCATAATTTAATCTGTGGAATATTTATACTCTCCTGGAAATGGAAAAAAGAACACATTGACACCGGTGTGTCAGACCCACCATACTTGCTCCGGACACTGAGAGAGGGCTGTACAAGCAATGATCACACGCACGGCACAGCGGACACACCAGGAACCGCGATGTTGGCCGTCGAATGGCGCTAGCTGCGCAGCATTTGTGCACCGCCGCCGTCAGCGTCAGCCAGTTTGCCGTGGCATACGGAGCTCCATCGCAGTCTTTAACACTGGTAGCATGCCGCGACAGCGTGGACGTGAACCGTATGTGCAGTTGACGGACTTTGAGCGAGGGCGCATAGTGGGCATACGGGAGGCCGGGTGGACGTACCGCCGAACTGCTCAACACGTGGAGCGTGAGGTCTCCACAGTACATCGATGTTGTCGCCAGTGGCTGGCGGAAGGTGCACGTGCCCGTCGACCTGGGACCGGACCGCAGCGACGCACGGATACACGCCAAGACCGTAGGATCCTACGCAGTGCCGTAGGGGACCGCACCACCACTTCCCAGCAAATTAGGGACACTGTTGCTCCTGGGGTATCGGCGAGGACCATTCGCAACCGTCTCCATGAAGCTGGGCTACGGTCCCGCACACCGTTAGGCCGTCTTCCGCTCACGCCCCAACATCGTGCAGCCCGCCTCCAGTGGTGTCGCGGCAGGCGTGAATGGAGGGACGAATGGAGACGTGTCGTCTTCAGCGATGGAGTCGCTTCTGCCTTGGTGCCAATGATGGTCGTACGCGTGTTTGGCGCCGTGCAGGTGAGCGCCACAATCAGGACTACATACGACCGAGGCACACAGGGCCAACACCCGGCATCATGGTTTGGGGAGCGATCTCCTACACTGGCCGTACACCTCTGGTGATCGTCGAGGGGACACTGAATAGTGAACGGTACATCCAAACCGTCATCAAACCCATCGTTCTACCATTCCTAGACCGGCAAGGGAACTTGCTGTTCCAACAGGACAATGCACGTCCACATGTATCCCGTGCCACCCAACGTGCTCTAGAAGGAGTAAGTCAACTACCCTGGCCAGCAAGATCTCCGGATCTGTCCCCTATTGAGCATGTTTGGGACTGGATGAAGCGTCGTCTCACGCGTTCTGCACGTCCAGCACGAACGCTGGTCCAACTGAGGCGCCAGGTGGAAATGGCATGGCAATCCGTTCCACAGGACTACATCCAGCATCTCTACGATCGTCTCCATGGGAGAATAGCAGCCTGCATTGCTGCAAAAGGTGGATATACACTGTACTAGTGCCGACATTGTGCATGCTCTGTTGCCTGTGTCTCTGTGCCTGCGGTACTGTCAGTGTGATCATGTGATGTATCTGACCCCAGGAATGTGTCAATAAAGTTTCCCCTTCCTGGGACAATGAATTCACGGTGTTCTTATTTCAATTTCCAGGAGTGTATTTAATTAGTATTTGTTTTGATGGAGTGTTAAAATACCTGGAAATGGTTTACGCAATAGTTATGTCTGAGCATTCAACAAATTGGGGAGGGGTCCTTCATAAATTACGGACTGAACCAAGACCTTGTGTAACATACTTTTTATTTGCTGTGATGGGCAAAAAATAGCTTCCATCTATCAGAGTTTTTGCAACTGGTAAGAACAACTGTCATCAACAAAACGTATTTACTTTTAGTCGGCGTTCTGATCACGCTTCTATGGTAAAGGCATTCCAAGCATGGAAAAATAAATGGACGATGGCACAGAGAAGATAGTATTAAGCTTCAATTTACAACTATAGTGTTCGACTCTAAACACAGATAAGTGCTTTGACTGACTGATGTGGTATCGAAACCAGAACCTTCCGATCCATAGTCTAGAAAAAAATACACATGACGAAAATCGAGGGCGTGCAACATACAGCCATTTACTGATCAAAAGTGTAAATATTCTTATGGTATGCCCCTGGACCCAAACAGTACACAACTCAGATGTGCACTGCGGGCTGTCGCCTCTCCAGGCCAAAGGTGACACCACCGCAGTGATGCAGAGTAAACAGTAAGACTATCTTTTGATGAAACCACAAAGGTGATACTCCTGAGTACGATCTTCTGTGTAATAACTCCGAATGTTATTTCAGTTAAGTTGTTTGTGGAATAATGGCAACTACTTCGACAAAAAAGACCTATTCTTTTAATTTTACTAACAAAAGATCAAAGTTCTTCGTTAAAGTAACATGTGTAAGGCCCATATGTTGTGTTAATCTTTGTTCTACGAAGTTGCAATTGTTTTATTTGTGAAAAACGGCATTAGATTGTTTCTTCCACCCCTTCCTTGCAGCGGCGTGATAGAGATGTGTCGTCATTGTATCATTTTTACCACTAATAATTGGATGATTATGTTTCAAATTTGGTTTCATTTTATAAAACGACCAACCTCTCAGTTCTCCAGTTTTAGTTATATAATTCAAGTAATTTTAAGGCCGTTTAAACTAAGCTGGTAGCGACTTGCTTGGTGACGCAACGATCGAGTGCCATAAGCGCTCAGTCGTTATGTATTTTATTGTTGGAAAATCGAACCTTCATCTTAATTCGAAGTCCGACTCACTTTTTACAAAACAATCTCTTTTGCACGAAAATTAACTATGTACACACTCACTAATCATTAACTGACAATGACCATTTTGGCCGAAATGTAATATTCATTCAGGCTAATAAAGTCAATGAACTTGATTTTATTTAAAGTAAACAGTAATCATCGTTTAGAACTATTTCAGTTGCAGATGACAATAATTGCCTTTTCCCCGTACTTAAGGACAGTGACTTGGATCCTTTTGGTTGAGGCTTTCGGATACACGTGAACATAGAAACTTAATCAAATAACACGAAAGGAACCACTTGAATGACCACAGACATAAATGTTTTGTCAACCGCATTTCCCACAGCGGCAACGGTAATACGTGGCGCCAGCTTCGCCGCTAGAGGTATGGCAATCAGCGCCCGCAGCAGCAGGCACGGATTCTCTTCCACCTATCACGCAAGTATTCCTCCGTCAGGTGGCTATCAGGGACGCCGCCCAGTGGACGAAGGTCGCTCGGCCCATCGTGCGGATTGCATTCGACAGTCCCTCAACCGGTGCTTCCGCCCACTAGTGCTGTTGTACGCTCGGGGTCAGGTCCGAGTCTTCACTCCAGGAACCGCCCGAATGCAAATCAACCGCCGGCGTCTTCGTTCCGAGCCACAACCCGAAGAGTCTTTATTCCGTGCCTCGTTAGAGTTCTTCGTACCGGCCATAAGGCCTTCGTTCTGAATCGCGTCCGAGCCGTCGATCTACGCCTCGTCCAAATTCTCCACGTTGGGCACAATGTCGGCCACACCCACGGCCAGTCTGTGGGCGCCTCTCCGTCACTCACTCTTCCGCCGGCTGCGTCATTGGTCCGTCCAAGGGAGCCCTCTCGTGACAGTAGCCACGCCTAGCTCCGACCGGCTACGAACTTCTGTCTCGCTGTGACCTTTCTCCTAAACTGTCCATTCTCCACAGCTACGGCCACAGTGCAGTCGCCATCATATGAAGTCTCCTAGTAAAACATCAATGACTCTCGATGGGTTGGAACAAATTAGCGTATGTTCAAGTCCAAATGATTGTTTTGTTGTATTCAGCTTTCGTTTATGCAGGGTGGACAGAAACAGTCCGAAAACATGGTAAGGGTCCTGCAGGGTAGGTTGTGCTGAGAAATTACTGGTAATAAAAAAAAATCGGTACGTTGCGCCGTTTCCAAGTTTGCCAATTAGGCCCTGGGTCCGCACCAATTCGAGCTCCTCCCAGGTACAAATAGTGTCAGCTGTTCTCATAGCATAGATGATAGCGCTCCAGACTCAGCCTTTCGCTCGAGTTCGATCCTTACTATCGCTCCATGTCCAATTTTAGTATAGCTGTCTTGTTTGAAAACCAAACGAAGCACACGCAGGGCGACTCCGTCTGGCGGGCTGCTTCAATTGCGCGCACAATCACCTGACTGGCAATCTTCAACAATAATTAACCCAGAAATGGCACAGCCTGCGGAATCGTTTTTCATAAGAATTATTTCTCAGGACAACCTATCCTGCATCACCCTTACAAGCTTTTCGTACAGTTTCTGATCAACTTGTATAATGTTCATTTATTTCTTGCTGTCTAGACCACATTATTTGGCGTGCCCCTCTCGGCAAACTTGACGAGGTGTGGATTTCGTCCCACTAGAGACTGTTAGACCCATCTGTTTCCTCACCCAGTGTAGCTACCCACCTTATTGCACTAAAGATGGCTGCAATTTTTTTTCTTGCTGCATACGTTTGTCTCATTCAGTAGAGCTTCATCACGTTCGACTGTGTCGATGAAGTTGCTGCTGCTGCAGTACATGCAATAAAACAACGAAGTAATACAGACGCTAGCCTGCGTACTGCTCACCACCATGAGCGACGCCATCACTGTTGAGCATGTCAGCACCTGTCAGACAAGCATCAAAAGCCAGCCGAGACCATGTGTTTCGACGTCCCATCGGCCCATCGGTCCATCGCTTCCAACTGAGACCGTTTACATCTTTCTGATGTCCCACAGCCATGTCCACATCTGCTGCACTACTTCCCAGACGACGTCTGAGCACCCTCAAACTCGCCCAGCCAATCTGTCTTTCACCAGTGAATGTCCTACAAGCTTGAGACGTATTTGGCTGAACCTGTCGCTTCATAGGAAATTTCCCACCGACCTGACAGTCATATGGTCTAGCCTGCCATTTCCCAAACAATGTCCCACTAACCATCGCTTTCCAGCCGACATCCCACAGGGCTGCACTCATATAGACAATCCCGTCGCTCCCCTGTCGACATTCCACTGGTCCGCAGTTTTTCAGCCAAGCCCACAGGCTTCTTGTCAACATCTCACTGACCTACCAGCCCGCCAATGCAGGCTCCTTCACACGTGATCCTGTGACAGTGGTGGTGTCAGGTTGCATGCCTGCAGAGACGCTTTTCCCTCCTCTGCCCCTGACAACAATGGCATGTTCCAATGCATCACCGACCTCAGGCACCACACTGATACCTACCGATGGGCCCCCGTTCCCAGCCCTTTCGTCACCACTGTTCTGTCCTCCTTTCCTGCGCTTTCCTGTGTCACTTCCTCGTTCTATTCCTTTGTGATCACCCCTGCTGTATCGCCCACGATCGAGCCTTCGCTCTTATTCGTCGTACTTTTCCTCTGGCTTATAGTGGGGGACTCCGTCTTCAGGCCACAAATGGCCCATCGGGACCATCAGACCGCCGCGTCATCCTCAGGTGAGGATGCGAATAGGAGGGGCGAGTGGTCAGCACACCGCTCTGCCGGTCGTTATGATGGTTTTCTTTGGCCGGAGCCGTTACTAATCGAGCGAGTAGTTCCTCAACTGGCAACACGAGGCTAAGTGCACCCAGAAAAATGGCAACAGCGCATGGCGGCCCGGATGGTCACCCATCCAAGTTCCAGCCATGACCGACAGTGCTTAACATCGCGGACCTGACGGTAATCGGTGTATCCACTGCGGCAAGGCCGTTGCCCCCCTTTTATACACTGGTATGTAACAGAGATGTGTCTTGCAGGCTGCCAACTCTCCAGGCCATGGGCGACACCACCATGGAGATACAGGGTAAATAGAATGACCACAAACATAAGCCCAAAGTGTCTGTCGTCAATAGCATCTCAGGCAGCCACCACGGCATTAGCACTGTTAGCCCAGGCACCGATTCTCCTCCACTTGTCATCGCAGAAGTATCCTTCCGCTGGGCAGCTTTACAGATCGCCGCCCAGCACACGAGAGCCAGTCCGTACTGTGGGTCGCACCGGGCCATAGCACTGACTGGAATTGCCAGTGCCTCATTCATAGTGCCGTGTGCGGTATCGGCCGCCGAATTGTTCGCACCGAACACGATCTGAGCCAGTGCTCCATGCATCATCACTGTTCTCCACGCTGGGCCCAACAACGGCTACACATACGCCCCATCTGCGCACAACTCAACATTGCTCGCTCCTCTGAGATCGTGTCGTCGGTCCGTCTGATAGAGCGATGTCTCTGAAGTATCAACGTCTACTTCCGAGCAGCCAGGAGCCTTTCCCTCGCCAAGACCTCTCTTCTGCACCGTCCTTGGACCTACCGCCTTCTACCGATATGGTCGCACCAACATTGCCTTTGTAAGAAGTCTCCTAGTGCAACTTCAGTGATTCTCGGTGGCCTGGAACCGAGTAGTGAGTGTTCAAATCTGAGTAGTGATGGCATTCTTGTATGCAGTTAGAGTATAATTAAATTTCATTTACTTCTTGCTACGTGGGACACGTTGTTTGGCGTGTCTCTCTCGGTCACGACATAAAAATTCCCAAGAGGAGATGTGAAAGATTTTGTGATGCTCATCATATGATATAAAAAGCAAAAGGAGGGCAGAGTTCAAGAAGTTTGACAGGATGAAGACAGAGCTGCACAGGTATGAAAAACACACACATGCACACACTAAACCAGGAAAATGTTGTTCAGAATTGTCATCACGAAAGTAAATCTGAGAATGCAGAGAACAGCTGTATGTCTTTGCCTTCAAAGGAGAGGCCTGACTGTCTTCCTGGGAAATACATAGAACAAAATTCGTTTTCCTGGTTTTGAAAGGTAGTCACAATATTGTCGTCAGTCTTTCTGTTTCTACAATTGTTACATCACAATTTGGCAGTCGTCCAACAAGGCGGAAGGTACATAGAATAAATTTTTATGTCCATAATATTACGAAACACCTACTTGTATCTTCTTAGAAAAGACAATTACATTGTATCTACACTCCTGGAAATGGAAAAACGAACACATTGACACCGGTGTGTCAGACCCACCATACTTGCTCCGGACACTGCGAGAGGGCTGTACAAGCAATGATCACACGCACGGCACAGCGGACACACCAGGAACCGCGGTGTTGGCCGTCGAATGGCGCTAGCTGCGCAGCATTTGTGCACCGCCGCCGTCAGTGTCAGCCAGCTTGCCGTGGCATACGGAGCTCCATCGCAGTCTTTAACACTGGTAACATGCCGCGACAGCGTGGACATGAACCGTATGTGCAGTTGACGGACTTTGAGCGAGGGCGTATAGTGGGCATGCGGGAGGCCGGGTGGACGTACCGCCGAACTGCTCAACACGTGGGGCGTGAGGTCTCCACAGTACATCGATGTTGTCGCCAGTGGTCGGCGGAAGGATGCACGCCAAGACCGTAGGATCCTACGCAGTGCCGTAGGGGACCGCACCGCCACTTCCCAGCAAATTAGGGACACTGTTGCTCCTGGGGTATCGGCTAGGACCATTCGCAACCGTCTCCATGAAGCTGGACTACGGTCCCGCACACCGTTAGGCCGTCTTCCGCTCACGCCCCAACATCGTGCAGCCCGCCTCCAGTGGTGTCGCGACAGGCGTGAATGGAGGGACGAATGGAGACGTATCGTCTTCAGCGATGAGAGTCGCTTCTGCCTTGGTGCCAATGATGGTCTTATGAGTGTTTGGTGCCGTGCAGGTGAGCGCCACAATCAGGACTGCATACGACCGAGGCACACAGGGCCAACACCCTGCATCATGGTGTGGGGAGCGATCTCCCACACTGGCCGTACACCTCTGGTGATCGTCGAGGGGACACTGAATAGTGCACGGAACATCCAAACCGTCATCGAACCCATCGTTTTACCATTCCTAGACCGGCAAGGGAACTTGCTGTTCCAACAGGACAGTGCACGTCCGCATGTATCCCGTGCCACCCAACGTGCTCTAGAAGGTGTAACTCAACTACCCTGGCCAGCAAGATCTCCGGATCTGTCCCCCGTTGAGCATGTTTGGGACTGGATGAAGCGTCGTCTCACGCGGTCTGCACATCCAGCACGAACGCTGGTCCAACTGAGGCGCCAGGTGGAAATGGCATGGCAAGCCGTTCCACAGGACTACATGCAGCATCTCTACGATCGTCTCCATGGGAGAATAGCAGCCTGCATTGCTGCGAAAGGTGGATATACACTGTACTAGTGCCGATATTGTGCATGCTCTGTTGCCTGTGTCTCTGTGCCTGCGGTTCTGTCAGTGTGATCATGTGATGTATCTGACCCCAGGAATGTGTCAATAAAGTTTCCCCTTCCTGGGACAATGAATTCACGGTGTTCTTATTTCAATTTCCAGGAGTGTATATATTCCTCTTGTTATTACACAGGTGATAGAAAAGGGGAAAAATAATAAAAAAAGCACCCGTTAAAGTGACATACCGCACATCGAAAAATTATATATCGGGGCGTTTAATACCTAAAGGAACCAATCTCTGGAGCAGATTTAAACCATTTCCTATTAAAGATTTGTAGTGAAAGTCATATATGTGTAGCACTATTGTTGTTCAGCAATTTATCTACTGGGAAGTAATGCGAGTTACTAAGTTGGTCACATGGTCATGATATCACTTCCATTGACAAGTGCTAGAATTAGAATACATATTGAGGCTACTGATAAAAATCACGTTACGTGATTGGCTGGTTCGTCATGTTGCCAGTCTGTGTGTGTTAGTTGCTGCTAGTCTGCTGATCTAACACCACAAACAGATAATAGTACGAACAGAAACGTGTTACTGTTCCACCACGGTACGTTAATGTCAATACGCCTTCGTAAAACTACCTGAGATTACGAGTCATGATTTATCTCATCTACGAATATTTATGACTTGCATATAGGTTATGGAAAATTATTTGGATTTCAAGTGTGTTTTGTCATGTGTTAAGTAAAAATACATCAGGTTATGGTAATTCTTAGCAGCATGAAGACTCTTACCAGATTAAATTAATAGATGTGGGTCATATGGTGGCGTGAGGTATAGTTATCGCGCAACCTATATCAAAGCTATGTTCCCTACAAAAGTTACCCAATGGAACTTTGTGAGAATTAGGTTTTCGGTCTTCGCTGGAACTGGTTTTACTGCGGATATGAGAACCACGTTCAGGGATTTAATTATACAAATGTCTGATCAACCATCATAATAAGCTGTAAAACTGACGAATACTTACTATTCCTGTGCGTTAAGTAAAAAATAATTGTAAAATTATTTTTTTTCTATTGGCAATCAGGCTTTCCTTTTTTGAATATGTGTGCTTTTCGACAGCAGACACATCCCATATTAATACCTGCTAGTAAGTGACTCGATACCTCGCGCAACGACTCATCGTGCTTTTGTTCACTGCCAGGTCTCCGTAGCCATTCCGCAAGCTACTATGAGACTTGTGATGCTCTGGTTTTCTGCCCAACGAAGCCCAATGACAGCTCTCTGCTTGGAACGCATCTCCATTACAGACGCCATTCTGAATGGTACGTATATTGTCGGCATCTATCGCAACTTCATAAGACAATGGGGGCTAAAGCAATAATATTCCACAATGTCCCGCAACGAATTCCGCATTTTTTCAACCGAAATGGGCCGAAAAACTATGTTGCATTACTTATTGAACATCCCTCGTAATAACACATAATTGGGATAGTAATTTTGCCACTACTTAAAAAATGTATGTATTCATTTCTTGTTGCCAATTGGGAAATACCTCTGTCCGCCTCCCACTCTTTTATTAGACTTTCGGAATATATGGAACAGACTTAGGTAGTTGATTTGTGCTTCATCATGAACGACACTCTCGTACACGAGACTTGTGGAAGCCTTACTGCTCTAATGACAGAAAAACAACACATAAGAAATAGGAAAGGAGAATTTGAGACAAATCTTGACGTTCAGCACTGTAAACATGCTTATTTTATTGCAGTAGAGGGAAAATGCAAAAACGTGAGGAAGTGAATGATTATGTATCGAGACGGCTTACACACGATTACACGTTGGCGACCTGACACAAAATACATAGTAGTGTGCACTGCAATCCCATTTTCCTGTGGTGTTGTTAACAAAGCATCGTAAAATCTAATACTAGTCGTCCAGCCCTAACCAAAACTAGAATTACTTATCACACGCTTGCCATTTTCCAAGAAATGATTCCAATTTTCGGATATCGTTCGTTGTGTGTCATGCAAAATGTGCAGCGGGTTATGAGAGAGCAAGCGCGCTCAAAAATTATTGTTAATGTTGTTCGGATAGAAAGCTAAATAATAACGCAGAGGAGGTTCTACAAAGCGTATTATTCAAGAGAAACTGTAGTCATCACAGTAAAGGAGGTTCTACAGAGCGTATCATTCAAGAGAATGAAGTAGTAATCACAACGGACAGAGATTATTTTTACTCCTTTTCATCTTTCCAGTAAGTATTACTTAAAATATATTTGCATTTTGCAGACCTGATGATGACGGCACACAAGTCATACCACTTATGTGCCGCAACATGGTTCAACATCAAAGAAAATGGTTCTGTACATAATAGGCGGAACTGAATTCCCATAATACACATTACATCACGTATCTAAACGCTATCCGAAAAAGTAAATGTCTATAGAGACGGGAACTAATACAGCATTTATAGACTGCGATGCTCGCCACATTAAAAGCATTTTTAGTGCTCCTAGCAACACCGTCATATTTTTAATCAAACTTTACTACCGCATGAATGACGTGTTTGTAGATACGGACTTCACGTTGTTATTCATAATAAAAATCTAAAACCAAAACAACGCTCTCAATTAAGTTCATAATCATAGGTTCTACCCTAACGGTAACATTGGCATAGGGTGGCGAGTATAAACACAAATACCAGTAACATGTAACCACACACACAGACACACACAGAAGGGAGAGATAGATATTGTTCCGGATCTGACCAGTTAGAGCTTCCCTGCCCCACCGGCTAAGCGTTGTCTTTCGTCGCGGCTATAGGTCCCTCCCTGAACATCCGGGATCTGGTCCACAGGTCACGAGCGAAGGGCCCGCGTCACGGCCTTGTATTCGTTACTCACAGACACGATGGAACGCAGGGATTTTCCATGGCGGCAAGAACGAGCGCCAGCCGAGACGAGCGACAACTGGAGACAACTTTAAAGCCATCTCTCACGATTGCTTCCTCACCGATATCTAGTCCCAGTAACTATACCTCTTTGCTTGCAAACGGATTGTAGTTGTGAGCTCACCACAGGTGCTGCTACTTCCCTAAATAATACATCAGTGAGCATCGCTCTGATTGGTGTGAACATTACACGGCATTTCGACGCATTTATTTATTTATAAACTTGGTGGGAGATTAAAACTGTGTACCGAACTGAGACTCGAACACGGGACCTTTGCCTTACGCGATCAAGTGCTCACTGACTGCCCTATCCAAGCACAATTCCCGACTCGTCCTCACTGCTTTGCTTCCGCCACTACGTCATCTCCTGTTTTCTGAGTTCGAGTATCGGTCCGGCACGCAGTTTTAATCTGCCACGAAGTTTCACATCAGCTCACACACCGCTATAGAGCAAAAATTTCGTACTGGTATTTATACATTATATCACGGTACTGATGTTTGACCTGCTGTCTAGGTACCGCAACACGTCATTTTTTAGTTTCTAACTCTTCGTTCATGCACGCTTGACTCAAACAAGTGGAGGATACTATCCACTTGTACTATAACGTTTGTGTTTTATATCGAAGGCACAATTTATAGCCTATGTAAGTATATTACCAATTGTCTGTTGTTGTTATTGTGGTCTTCAATCTGTAGTCTGAAGATTTACACGCTACTCTATCCCGTGTAAGCCTCTTCATCTCCTAATAAATACTATAGCCTATATATGGTTGAAGCTGCTTACTGTATTCATCCCTTGGTCTCCCTTTACAGTTTTCACCCCCCACACTTTCCTCCATTATGAAACTGATGATTTCTTCATGTCTCTGGATGTTTCCTACGATCCCTTTTCTAGTTGAGGTGTGTCATAAATAACACTTTCCCCAATCTGATTCAGTACCTCCTCATTATTCACTCGATCTCTACATCTTTTCTTCCTTATTCTTCTGTAGTTCAGTTTCAAAAGCTTCTATTCTCTTCTTGTCTGAACTGATTATGATCCACGTTCTACATCAGTACGAGGCTACACGATAGGCAAATATCTCCAAAAGAGACTTCCTGACATTTAAATTTGTAATACATGTTAACAAAGTCCTCTTCTTCGCAAACTAGTGAACCCCTGATACTGTATGCAATCGGGTTACCGTGTATAAAACAGTTATTTTAGAAGTGAGATAGTGTGTGAAAAGCCGGTCATAGTGGCCGAGCGGTTCTGGGCGATGCAGTCTGGAGCCGCGCGACCGCTACGGTCGCAGGTTCGAATCCTGCCTCGGGCATGGATGTGAGTGATGTCCTTAGGTTAGTTAGGTTTAAGTAGTTCTAAAATCTAGGGGACTGATGACCACAGCAGTTAAGTCCCATAGTGGTCACAGCCAAGTGTGTGAAATATTTGACGTTAGCCATGTAAGCGAGAAGTAGTGTAGAAAAGTTTTGAAACTATGTGTAGAGGTTTTTCGAAGAGGCTAGTGTGGTCTCATTACTAAGCAATGGCTGAGTACTGCGTAAGAAATTTGCGCGTTTTAAGCATAAGCTAGTTTTTCACGGATGTGAGTTTACGATGTCGTATCTCCTGCACTATGTATCGTCCAATGATAAAATTTTGAAGGTAGATTTAGTGGTATAAGTGAACAGTGTCTGCAAAATGTGTTGCGAGTAGAGGTAGTAGTAAAAAAAAGTAGTAAACTAAACGTTTAAATGGCTCTGAGCACTATGGGACTTAACATCCTTGGTCATCAGTCCCCTAGAACTTAGAACTACTTAAACCTAACTAACCTAAGGACATCACACAACACCCAGTCATCACGAGGCAGAGAAATCCGTGACCCGCCGGGAATCGAACCCGGGAACAACTTAAACGTCCTGACCGGTGCAGCTGTTTTACTGCACCAACAGCGAAAATGTCGTAAGCGATAAATAGTTTTCTTTCATCATTTTGTGGATGATATCAGTGAGAAAAAGTTGTAATAGGCTTTGAAATTATGTATAAAAATCATTGGAAATCGGTAAGCGCTCTTATTCTCAAATACTGGATGAATATAATCTGGATGCCTTGAATTCTGCTGTCTCAAGTCACGTACACAGTTTCAAACTGTAATATTTTGTCCTGCTTTGTTAAACCTTTAACATAAGATTATACCTCTTAATGAGTGTATTATGACACAAGTTTAAATTTTGAATTTTGGCAAAGTAAATATTTGAAATTATATGGAAGCTGAAGGTGGAGTGGTGGAGTAAGGAATGGAAAGGGAAGAGATTACTGGTGTCAGCTGAATAGGGACACTAAGCCGAATCAGCAGAAACGAGTGAAACTATGTACGGGACCGGGATTCTAGCCCGGGATCCCCTGCATACTAGTCAGGTGCGTCAACCTTCGCCATCCTGGACATAGTGTGACCGCAACTGCACGGATTATCATGGCACGCCTCACGACCGACCCACATGCCCACCGAAAGCCAACTATCCGCAGTGCTGTCCATTTCCTCCATGCTCACTAGTCAGAGATTCCCGCATTAGGTAGAACTTACTTGTGCATACTCACTGAAGAAGGTAGATCCATCACCCATATAGGCTAATCAGTTATATAAAAGACTGAAAATCATATTTTTGTTACGCCTTGAAGCCTTGAGGAAACCTCCAACTGTAATCAGATAAGCATGCCCCGGGTTAGTCGTTTAGCAATATAAAAGTTTTCGTACTACAGCTAGTCTGTATTTTACAGCATCGTATACTATGTGCCCGTAGAGGAGTAGTTCAGAGACGATGACTGCTTGTATCGCCATCACAATTCACCCAGACATGAAGCGATGTTTTCGAGGCAACTGTTGGTGTACAATAACATTCCTGAAACGGACTGGCCTGCCCGAAGTCTGGATCTGTACCCAATGAAACACCTTTGGGATTAGTCGTTTTTGTTTAGACACCAGGGTCGGTCCAACACGAGAGATTCCGGCTACTGAGGAAGAGTGGACTGCCATTTCTCCACGGAAATTCAGGCACCTGAACGAGATTACCCCCAACAGAGTTCCAGCCGTCGTAACGGTGAAGGATAGACACAATCCATATTAATATCCACTAATAGGTGTCCGGATACTTCAGACCAGGTAGTGTATACGTCATTCCAAATAATAATACAACGGACTTGAAATTTCAGTGGCAATGGTTTCACTGGGTAGCATTTATCGTCAGAATTATGACAAGTGCTTTCTTTCGTTTTGCTCAAAGAACTTCATGCAGCCGAAAAGAAAGTTCTTTGACCGTCTCTACACATCAAGTTCAGTCTGGTGTAACAGTTTATGAAAGCCAGAGATGGAGAACATGTCAAGTACCTCTGTGAGTGAAAGTCAAACAAGGTGTGTTTACTGGACATGACATTCAAAAAATGAAATGATAATTAAATCAAGACCCTAAGCTGTCGACAGGTGTTGATATACATCAACGGCGGAATTCCAATCTTGGATATCCTGCTCACATGGCAGGCGCTCTATCCATCTTCTTTTTTTTATTTTTATTTTTATTTTGTTCGGTAATGTTCGTTACCTTTGGTCTGGGTGTACGTCATGGGACATACGTACAAGTTGATCATTGATTCCTTTACTCAGGTGTTTTTTATTACAGAGGAACCATCAGAGCCACCGAGGACACAGAGCATAGCGCGACTACAGGGATTTATCCCTTGCATGCGACCCGTGAGACTCACATTCCCAACTTGATGTCCACACACTACATTCGTAATGCCCCTGCCCATTACACTCATTACTCGTGGCAGACAATCTACTCTTACGGGACTCAGAAAGTTGGGAATGTGGGTCTCACGGGGAGCGTGCAAGGGATTAATTCCTGCAATCGCACTATCCTATGTGCCCTCAGTGGCTCAGATGGTTGCCAGCACGGTAGCTCACCGTGTTCGGTCAGAGGGTTAACTGCCCTCTGTAACAAAAAACTGAGTCAACGGCTCAACACTGCACTTGAACCGGTATCATGGGAAATCCGCACCAAACAAAAGCAATGAACAGTATCGAACAAAACGAGAACAAAAAAAATGGGTAGAGCGTCTGTCATGTAAGCAGGAGATCCCCCGTTCGAGTCGCGGTCAGGGGACACATTTTCAACTGTCGCCATTGATGTATATCAACGCCCGCCGACAACGTAGGGTCTTCATTTAATTATCATTTCATTCTAAGAGACCTGCATGGTCACCGATGGTATCTGTTCTTCCGGACGAGTGCTCAGGCAGCAAATACGACCCACATTAATTGTGTATTGTAGCCAATATACTGGAAGTGTTCAAAAAGTTAGACTCTTTTGATGAGCCTGAAGCTTCAATTTAAAAGAACAGTCGCCTTGATTTTTTTTTTGCGTGAAAATTTGCGTAATGTCAATGAGGAGCAATATTAGAGTTTGGATAAAGCCAAAAAAGTTATTTAAAAAATGGAATCACGAGTACTGAACAATATCACGTTACTGTTCGTCACTTCACCAAGACGGATAAGAGGCAATTTGTCGGAGAAACAGCTATATAAAATGCACAAGTGGGACAGGGGTGGGCAAAGAGACTGACTTGTGAGCAATCAGGCAGCAGCCCAGAGTCTATTGTACAGTTCTGCACTGAGCGCTCGGAGGTAGGGTTGGTTTTGTGGCTGGGGCACGCGCAGAAAGAGAGTAATAGGTCGCCTGATGGGTAGCATGTACTATGCCTGACCGCCAGAGAGCTGCGGAGTGTCTGGCAGTGCGCACATCCTACGGGGCAGCTCTGGAACAGCCTACTGCACGTCACAGGAAAAAATTGAAATCAGATGTGGATTCAGTGCCTAAACAATCGTCGGATTACCTATTACCCAACAGAAACATTTTTTCGTTGTGTTATGGAATAACAACACTCCAGTCCCTTTGCATTTTACGTACGCCGCATCAATAGTTATTTTTTCTTCCTGTATGGTGTTTTGTTAAAACTTGTGTGAAAGTAGCCACAGACGTTTGTAAGGATTGTCAGCAGTAAGGACGTTCCAATAGCAAATTCGATACCATACCTGGTATCGATACCAACAGTTACAATTGTATCAACTCCTCGATAACATCAGAAAAAAATTGTCAATAAAGAAAGTATCGCAAAGTGTCGATTGCTTCTCTTTATAGGTTCACACTCTTCTTTAACGTGGAATTTCTTATTTAGAATACAGGGTAAAATATGGAAGACATCCAATGGTAGCATGAACCAGCTTGACTATAAAATCAAATACAAACACAAGCAATAAATTGTATCCAATAGTTGTGTAAACCAATTTGACTATAAAATCAAATACAAACGTAAGCAGTAAATTGTAATATTCCAAATACAAACAAATAACAAGCCTTCATATACATTTCATGCTCCACACACTTGCCATTAGCGCAAATAAAACTATTTTCTTAGTGAAAAGTTATGTTCAACTGAATTATTCAATTTTGATACGCTTCTTAAGAACATCTCTTCTCTACTTATTTACTAGAAACCCAATTTCCTTGTATGCTGCTATTCCTACCATTTTTCTAGGTGATTAGATTTCAGAGTGCTTAATAGGTAGGCTATGTACAAAGTTATCCCTGACTAACTGGACTAGCCCCTCTCTTAACCACGGTATACCGTAGGACTCTGGAACATAAACATGTGCCCAGTAGCAGCACGAAAACACAAGCCACACCCTTCTAAGATAAGCCTAGCAGCGCCCTCCAGGAACAGTGTACCAGTATCCTCTCCGCGCCAGCAGCTGGAATGACTGACCTGAGGAAGTTTCCACCCTGAAGCACAGGTTTCAGACTCTTGAGACAATGATGTAACAAAAATCATCTCTAATTACAAAACGTTATCGAGCAGAGTGCACGCACGAATTTGGATTCCTCCTAGTCGTTATAGTGTCACCAAAAATCGAAGTGGTGGGCTGTGCTGTACCTTGGCGTGCAGTGCCCCCTGCGACTTTTACTCTAGTGTACGTGTGTACCGATGCACGCATATTATCTCGCCCCCCCCCCCCTCCCCTCTCCCGCCCCTCCCCATAGCACTGCGCATCTGTCTCGAATCATCACAGGGTCTGCGGCTGGCTGCGCTAGGGCCAGCCACAGCCCACCAGTCTTAGCGCGAGCGCACGCACGCACGCACACACACGCACACACACGCACAATTTTTGTTTAATAGAACTTGTGTCTTAGTTGTTGACGACAGTTCGAGGAAACAGACGTTATTAATATTCCATCACCCTGATACAGGTTCTCTATGACAAGAAATGTACAGTTAGCTTTTGTCCGTCTTCTGACCTACATTTTAAACGAGTAACGGTGGCCAGCCAGAGGCATTACGGTAGTGTGCTTCACGCAGCCACGGTCACATGTCTCTGCAAGGAGCGCTAATTGGGTTTCCCCCTAGTTGATTAAACGCATCTTTTATTACCCGCCAAGCACATAAAAAAGTTAGTTTATAAACAAGCGCCTTACCTTCATTCCGTATCATCCTAGAATCTCTCATTAAGGTCTTCACCCACTCATACTGTAGCGAAATCCTGTCCAGTGTTATGTTTATGAATTATTTAATCACTTGACCCTCAGGACTGACGCACGACTTGCAGGAAATATTTTTTCATTACAGCTTAGAGTTGGTTAACATTTTATTTTAGTTAGCGTTACACCACTGTAATGTAAGCTACAACAGTAATATGACTATTTCTTCCACTTACGAAGAAACGAGACTATGTAATGTGATCACCGCGACGTTTACATCAAGTGGAAGGGTGAGGCAAAGACGCCGTTTTACCGCCACAGCACTTCGGAGATGGAGGCCTCCAATTAGCCTAGTGCGACATTTTTTTTTATCGATATGCATTAACACAGGGATTATAACACGAATAATTCCGTCAACAGTACCTCCAGCGTAAAAAACAGCTACTTTCGTGGAAAATATCCCCTTCAACATGGCATCTGCTACTTTTCCTGATGATTTGTAATCAATAGCGTAATACTGCTCATCACGTTTTTGATATCGTTTATCTTCGTTGATGAGTGGGAAGAACGATTGTAGATAAAAATTTCCGTATTACTCTAATTCATCGGATTTTTTCGCAATTAGCTTATTACCAGTAACGTCCAACATATCTCGTCCTCTGTCTACATGTAATAAAAACAATTGAACATATGAACTTTAGAGGATTCTTTTTCGCACACACCTGCCATTCTTCACACCATATAAAAATTGTCAGCCTATATTCTTCTACAGTCATGCAACGACGACACTTTACCACACACAACAGTGCCATCAGCAAATCAATCGCAGACTGTTGCTCTCTATTTATCAGACAAATCATAGAGAAAAAGTGCACTCCTATGACATTTACCTCGGACACTCCTGGTGATACCACTGTCTTTGAGGTAGTGAAGATATTTTGGACGACACAAATGTCTTTGAAGGCAACTGCAGTGAAATATTTTCAGACACACAACTGTAAAATAGTGATGGAAACAGTTTTTCATTTGCTCTTAGAGGGAGTATCGAATGCGTTTTGGTTACACAGTTCATTTCAGACCAATAAAATGACAATAATGATTTCATTACCAATGTTGCCAACTGCTTCAAATAATCATAACAGACCTGTAGGCTGACTGACACAGAGACATTCCCCGCAACATTTAACTTCCAAAAGCAAAAAATCTGCCTCCCGTGTTTGTTATGTTTGTTCTTCAAAATCAAAGAAAGAGACGTGTTATGAGTGCGAAAGTGCTGTGTGGTGTTGTGTATGGTACCCCGTTTTAATATATTTCATACGAAAATGCAGTATAAATC
The DNA here is from genome assembly GCF_023897955.1 of Schistocerca gregaria. Taxonomy (NCBI): domain Eukaryota; kingdom Metazoa; phylum Arthropoda; class Insecta; order Orthoptera; family Acrididae; genus Schistocerca; species Schistocerca gregaria. Next base: position 191,098,705 of record NC_064921.1, read on the forward strand.
TACGTAGAAAGTTATATTCTATTTAAATACGATATTCAGCACTGATCATAACTCTACCTACGTAAATGTATGACTTTTTTAATTTCACGAAAACAATTTATGTATAGTAGTATAATTTGTCCATGTTCTACCAGACAGGATTTTGTTGACAGTTGCATATTAAAGAAGACAAAACGGGCTTAAAATGGTTTTAACGTTGTATTTATATGTTCGATATTACTCCAGGATACAAATTTTTGAACAAGGCTAAAATTACCTGGTTTTTGCGGACATGCGTAGGTACTGGACCGTTACCGAGAGCGTTAAAGAAAGATGGTGACATTAACTTTTTCAAAACAAATCATACATTTACCAATGCGATGTACTCTCCATACGACATACTCTGACGCAGCTGTAATGTGCAAGGGCTGTACAACATGCCCTTAAGATTTGCGATACATTAGTTACTCTCATCGATCACTGAATCAGTTACATGTAGCATTAGCTCGTTGTCCATCACATCTCATGACCTCCCGAGTTGTTCCGACAAACGTTGGCAGTTATTGGAAATTTCGTTTTTCCACTGTGTATGTAGCGTCATCCTAAAAAAATACTGCTCATAGTGTCTCTGATGCAACATGCAGTGTCAACAGAAACCGTCGGCGTGTTTCCTCATTACGAACAAAATGCTTTTTTAAGCTTTAAGATGTCCACTCGGTATTCATTTAATCGATGTGTTTCAACAGGAGTGCTGTACGTTAGGTCAGTGGAACGTATGGAACGTATGGAATCACCTGATTCCATGATCTGCAGATGCAGCAGGAGCAATAAGAAAGCGATAATCTGGACAGGAATCTGGAAAATTTGTCTTCTTAAGTTGTGCCTTGTATCTGACTGACTATCTATAGAACCCTACTCCGTTACCATTTGTGGTTCTGGTTTTTCCCTATTTGTGCGACGCCTAACGTTTATTAAACCAATAGCTGATAGCCAGTGGTATCAGGAAACTAGTTGTCAGGTTGAGACATAGGAACTGAGTGATATGAGTCCTGTGTGTGCGGTCTGTTATCCACCATTATATTCTCATTAAACTTGACGTGTGTGTAGATGAACCATATAAGAAACTATTCCCTGCAGAGTCAAACACACAGGAATGGCTTGTTTGTTCATCTCACACGCTGTATTAATAATATGGATTTATATTTACTAAATATTGCGTCGGTTCTTACAGGAACACAGACAAATTAAAAACGTAAATACAAAGTATTTATGTTCCACAATAATATTTATTTAATAGTCCGTTATGAACCAGCTTTTGGCTCCCTAGGCCATCGTCAGATAACATAATACCAAACAGATAGTCCATACAATGTCAGCGAGAGTTCACGGCTGTTCAAAGATTGTTTTTCAACAGTATGTGGCATTTTACGACAATATCAGTATAAAAACACCAGTTTAATGTAACACCCAAGGAGATTCTGAAGAAACAAGTCTTATGTTACAGTACATTGAAATGTTAAAAATATATGAATATATACCTATACAGTTTGATAAAATTGAAATTTAGCCCCCCTCTCCTATTGAAAGGAAAAAAATCAGTCAAAAGTAAAAGCTTGCATGAAATTCATGGCACTTCCAACAGAGTACTAAAAGCTTATTCCCAACTGAAAGGAAGGATTCTCAGCCACATATGTAGCAGCTCACTGAAACAGGGCATTTTTCTCGATAGACTGAAGTACGCTGTTGTTAAACCATTGGCCAAATACGGGGTAGAACTAATGCCAGTAATTACCGCCCAATCTCATTGCTGACAGCTTTATCCAATATTCTCGGAAAATTAATATATTGAAGAGTAGATTCACATATTTCTAAAAATGGTGTTCTAACAAAATGTCAGTTTGGATTTCAGAAACGCTTTTCAACAGAAAACTATATATTGTGGTATGAGTGGGACAGTGCACAAATCGTTTCAATCGTATTTAACTGGAAGGATGCAGGAGATTGAAATCTGCAAAAATTAGACGAGTCCTCTGCTTGGGGAGGTATCAAGAATGATGTTCCACAGGGTCCAGTCTTGGGTCCTTTATTGTATATATTAATCACTTGCCACTCTGTATTCATGAATATGCATAGCTAGAATTTTTCCTGAGGATACAAGTATAGTAATCACACCCAATAAACAAAAATCAGCTGAGGAAATTGTAAATATGGTCTTTCAGAAAATTATTAAGTGGTTTTCTGCAAACAGACTCTAACTAAATTTTGAGAAAACAGTACATACAGTTCTGCTCAGTAAATGGCATAACACTATTGATAAATATATACTTTCAACAGAAGTCTGTAGCTAAGGCAGAATATTCCAAATTTTATTATGTACTCGTTGATGAGAAATTGAATTGGAAGAAACATATAGAAGATTTGCTGAAATGTTTAGGTTCAGATACTTATGCTATTAAGGTTGTTGCAAATTTTGGTAATAAATATATCAGTAAATTGGCCTACTACGCCTATTTTCATTCACTGCTTTCATATGGAATCTTTCATTGGGTAATTCCTCATTAAGAGAAAAAGTATTCATTGCACAAAAGTGTGTAATCAGAATAACAGCTGGAGCCCAACCAAGATCATCTTGCTGACATTTATTTAAGAAATGCAGTATATTCACAGTACCTTCACAATACATACATTCACTTATGAAATTTGTTATTAATGATTCATCCCAATTCAAAAATAATAGCAAAGCACATAACTATAATACTAGAAGAAAAAATGATCTTCACTATCGCGGTTAAATATGATTTTGGCACAGAAAGTAGCTAATTATTGCTGCCACAAAATTCTTTAATCATCTACAAATAGCATTAAAATTCTGACAGACAGCCAACCTGGACCGAAATGAAAATAATTTCTGAATGACAACTGAGTAGATTAATTTTTAGATATGAAGTAGTAATTGTAAAAAAATACGATATAAAGAAAACTTATGTTAAACTGACACATTCCACATCATTATGAAATGTCGTGTTCGTGAGCTAAATATAAGTGTAATGTAATGTAACCCAAATATATTGTACAAGTGAGTAATGGTTCAGACCAATTACTTACGTGGACAGACTGGTAAATGTGACGAACACGTCGAAAAAGTGGGGCAAAGGAGAGAAAGGAGTCTGGGGAATGTGGATGTGGAACAGTAATTACAAGTCTATTATTTAGAGATGAGAGATGCATTAACTGCCTGCTGGTACTTTAGTAAGGATGTGTAATAGCACTCCGTTTAGTCATAAAGGACCAGATCAAGATTCCTTCATTGGTGTTTATTAATGACTAGAATTTTGAGCAATGTTACTTTTCTGCCTTTTAATAGCATATAAATCACATTTATTCATAGCATGTTCAGCAAAGATGGAATCTTTCCTTTTCAGTCTCCAACTCGTTTTATACTCAGTCAGTCTAGTAGTTACAGCCCTACCTGATTGACCTACATGTAAATTCCCACACAGATTACAGGAAATCCTATAAATTCCACTCGTTTCTAAAGGTTGGCTCTTCTCATTACTACTGAACAGAATGTGTGCGATAATATTCCTAGTGTAAAAAGACTGGAGCATATTTCCTGGAGTTTAGTTCCCTAGTAAGTATCTGTGAAGTCCTGTCTACATATAACATGGAGATCCATTTGTTATCAGTGTGATTTAGTGCCATCTGAGAAGAACAAATGATTACTGATGTCCACTGTTTTTTCTTCTTACTGAGCGTGTTGTTAGTAAGGTTGAGACTATAACCATTGCTGTATGCCGTTTGTTTAATATTTTCCAATCACTTCCCAAATATGGTTTGCTTTGTGGTGTAGATAGTAGGTGGTGCACCGTGGAGCTGCATATTTGAGTGGGATGTTGGGAACTGGCAGGTATTACTGTGCCTGTAAAAGATACTCTCCTGCACTTCTGAAATAAATGCTGTTGCTTACTAATGTCAATGGTGAGGTCCACAAAGTCGATAAAGTTTCCTCCCAACTCCACTGTTAACTTAATTTTACTGTTGTGTGAATTCAGATTTTGAAAAACAGTTGTATAATTTTCTACAGTACTTGTCCACAAGCACTATACACCATCCACATAGCTAGTCCACTATTGTACTTAAGAACTTTAGTTTTTATCTAAAAATTTTTGTTCAAAATTATCCACAAACATTTCAACTTACAAGGACCTAAAAGTGACCCACTGCTAACCTATCTTACTGACTGAAAAGGGTATGTTTAAATTGAAAATAGTTTTGGTTTTATCATGCCTCAGTTGGTATCCTGTGTGTCTACTGAATTTGTTCTGATTTTATGTAACAATTCTGTTAAATTTTTCATTGCCTCTTCAGCAGGAATATAGAGAACTAACATCAGATCACTCTAGCTTTGCACTAGGTTAAATGAGTACAACTTTTTCACTAATCCAAGTCATGTACACAGTTTTTCACTAATCCAAGTGAATTAGGTACTCCAGATTCTCATTAAAATTTAGTTTTTGTTTTAATTAGTGAATCTAACCCTTTGGCTGTTTACAGAGAGTTGCTGAAACCGATGGCACAACAGGTCTTATTGAAATATCTTGTTTGTGAACCTTAGGTAACTTGCACAATCTGGGAGCTATTGTATTCATGATTGTGAGGTATTTGGTATCAAATATGGATTTGCAGTTTTGAATAATCTTCTTCACTTCTACGGCATATTACATTTTTGGATCGTTGGGTAAGTGAGGGAATTCTACAGGATTGAGGAATGTAAACACTATTTCAACATATTCTGACTTGTTAAGCAACAGTAAACTAATTCCCTTATCACTCTTGGTTGCAATCTCATCTTGAGAAGACAGTTTTTTGTTTAATTGTGGACAACACGTTTTGCTTCCTACAACCAATGTTGAATGTATTTGTACTTACAGCATTTAGTTCATGAGCTACCACAAGTTCTGTTGATACATCATCCAACACAGAACATTTGAGATCTACTTTCAATATATCTAGCTGTTTTTTTTAATAATGGATTTTGAAATATATTTAATTATCTGGTTTTAAATTTGTTTTTCTCCAGTAGACAAATTCACATTTGATAAGTTAATGACACATTCTGCAAACTGTTGACATTTAGTGGATGTTGGTTTTCGTTTCAGTTGAGATAACTGTTCGACTCTGGCTCTCTGGCGGAAGTACATCAAGTATAATATGGCAAGTAAAGCTTCTTGGACTGCTTTATCAAATACATCGAATTTACAATGGTGCAGGACTGATGTAATTGCCATGTGAACAACTTTCAAATGTTAACTCAAATTATCATGTACCACAAAAATATTCTGCTGGAAATTGAGAACAGGCATCTGAATTTGCTGTCGCTGCTGCTGTTGGTCATCAACCAAGATACAGAGAATGAATGCCAAGCCCTATCTCAGAATTCTGGATACTCAGAGTGTGGGGATGGGCATTTTGTTTACATAGGGTGATTACATTTGGCTAATGCAAGTGGCCAGTTTGATTACGTGTAAGAACAATGGGCCCATTGAGGTAAAACTCTCCTAGCCCCGCTACTATGGTCAAACAGCTCCAAATAAGCCACATATTTCTGTAGTCAGTGCTAAGCGACACTTGAGATGGTGTAAAGAGCGACGCTACTGAGCAGTGCATGACTGAAAATAAGTGATGAGTTACATTATATCCTACAACAATCTGATGGAAGGATTTGGGTTTGACTAATGCCTGGAGAATGTTACCTGAAAATGTAGTACCAACAGTGAATTACATTATAGGGGTGTTTTTCGTGATTAAGATGCACAGATGCACTCCCTTTAATGTACTTAAAGAAAAATTATACAAACACATTTTACAGGAATGAGAACTGAGTGCAGTAGAGAAACAGTTCAGAGATGGTGATTGTATTAGCATTAAAATGAACCATTTGATAAAGCAGTGTCTGTGAGGGAATGGTTTGTGGACAACATATCTGAAATGGACTAGCCTCCCACCTGACTTCAGTGAAACACCTTTGGGATGAGTTAGAACGTCAACGTCTCTCCAGTGGCCAGTGACCTACTTCACTTCCTTCTCTGGTTTCGGCTCTTGGCGAAGAATGGATTACCATTCCTCCCCAGACATTAATACCTTGTTAAATGTGACCCCAACACAGTTCAAGTCGTCATAAAGACGAAAAATGATCACATACGATATCCGTGTCCAAAAATAGACATCTATGTACTTTTGATCATACAGTGTATAGCTGAATGTGTAAGAAGTGTTATTCTGTAAACTGAGTATATATAAGGTACTTCATTTCTCCCTGTATACCAGTATCTGATAACAACTTAAGTTCTATAATAACCCATACTACACATTCAACCATAGTTCCATGCCAAATCAGTTAGATGGGATGCTTCATTATGTCTTAGATTAATGTGTTCATTCTTTTGTCAGTTTTTTTCTTGCTGTACTCTGTTCAGCACAATAACTCATCATTCCATATTCTGACCATCTTCCTTACACTCACCACACCATACCATGCCATAGTTCTCATTTCTATATTATAGATATAGTTGAATAATTTAAGGAATTCATAAAACTCAAGTGGGAGTAATAAAGTGGAAAACCAAGAAAGACCTGTTCGTGTTAAGAAGGGTATAAGAGAAGGTTGCAGTAAGTGGCCATTGTTGTTCAACTTATACTTCCAAGAAGTGATTACGAAGTCCAAAGAAACACATCTCACTGGATAGGTCAGAAAACGGTATAGCCCTTGCAATCGCATATGAGATAGTGAGGAAGAGCTGTTGGAAGGAATGGTAAGTATACTTGGCATGGAATGGGGTTTAAGAGTAACAGAGTGAAGACAGATGCGACTGTGAGGAGTAGAAAGGGGAATATCGATGTGTTTAATATTAAAATTGGAAACGACACACTAGTGGAAGAAGTGAAAGAATTCTCCTATCTAGAAAGCGAGATCAGGCAGAATAGTTAAAGCAAGGAAAATATCAGGAATATGTTGACATGGATGAAGAAAACTTTTTTGATTAAAAGTGGTTTATTGGTATCAGATACTCATGTGGAAATGAAGAAGCTTCTGAAAGTGTACATGAGGAGCTCAGCATAGTTTGAATGTGAAACATGGACCAATGGAAAACTGGAGACTTAGAAAATGGAAGTAATCGCAATTGGGTACTTTCAAAGAGTGCTCTAAATTAAATAGACAGATAAATCATGAAATGAAGGAATACTAACAAGAACAGAAGAGGAAAATGCTCTACAGAATATCCTTCCTACAAGAAGGGAAGGAACAGTGGGACATTGTCAGGTAGGCTGTTCCAGTGCTTCGCCAAAGGGTGTGGGCACTGCTGGGTGCTCCTCAATTCGTGTAAGAGTAGGCACAGCTACTATATACTATCCTCCCAAGACGCCCTATTGCACGCATACTGCGCATGCGCTGGCCACGTGGCCAACGCTGCCTGTGTGTGCTAGGACGGTAGAGAACTGTAACATAGTCTCTGGACCGGCTGTCTGACTGCCCGTGTGTCAGACTTTTGTCCATCCCTGACCTCCTGGCAGCCAGGCAATCAATGGTAGATTGCACGAGCTCGAACAGCCTGTTGTAAGACATGCAAGTACAATGAACTCGGTACTGCAAGGAGAAGTAGGAGGGTAAATAGTAGGAGCAGACATAGTTTGGAATACGCAAAACAGACTATGGATGTTAAGGGAGATAATGATGTGTATATCGAATTCTCACCTCAAGATAAGAAAAAAGTAGAGGACAGCATCAAAACAGTCGAAAGAGCACTGACTTTAGAAGTAATCTTGTTTTTCTAATCACTTATTTTCTTATTTCCGGTCACTCATAATACGCTTCCAATCCTGTGCACTCTAAACGCACAGTTACAGACATTTATTTCTTCCTGGTAATATGGTTAGCGATTTTGACACTGAATTCGAATACGGAAGGAACATAAATGAAACGGTGGCCCAGATATCCTGGTTTTGGTGTGCATAATTTCCTTAAATCAAATCAGGCAAATGATGGGAAGAGCAACTGTAATCTTCGTTCTTACCCAGTCTGTGCTTGCGTTCGACTTCTAACAATTTCAAAACTGACTGGCTCTCACTTAATTCTTTCTTAATCTCAAGTAAATGTCAAAACGAAATTTCCATAATAATTTCTTTCTCTTGTCAGTGAAATTGTGCCTTTAGTGTCTTCTTACTAATGTGAAAAAAATTCCATTATTTTTCTTTTAATAAACGATTCTTTTAAAATTCAAATGTCATACATTTCCATCAACACATTTTCTTTGCTCTTCTCGTTTCATTCTTAACTAATTGTTTCGCTAATTAGTCCCTCGATCACAGCAAACAGGGAGTTATATACTCTTACAATTCAGTAAAATTACCCAGTCGTTAAATTTTACGTTAGGAATATCTTATTGAGCTTTTACTCTATTTTGAATTTTTGTCTCATTGAAGGTCAAAACCATTATTCGACTGCTAGCTTCAAACAGTTGGCATGTCAAACTGCATTCTCCACATGTTCTGTTATCGTTTTTTTACATTACAAATTATTCGTACTTTATAACTGAATTCTACTTCGCTCATACCTTAAGATTCCTTCTACCATTCTAGCCAGTCATCAGTTCTCACTAAATCGAAAACAAAGGAAAACGTAATAGACTTTTCTCAATATTGCGTCCTATCGTTTACTGCAACCCTCGAATTCTATCTCGTGGTTATAATCGTCCATAATCTTTTCACTTGCTCATTTTTTTCTTATTTCAATCGGCCTGTCACACTGATAGTGATTTCTTTGTGTGTAGTGAAAATCTGATGCTAACATTATCCAGTATTTTTAACAGCTGTTAAATGAAGTTCTTCCGTCTTTCTCAGTTATTACTCTAATTCTACGGGTATTTTGCCAGTTTCTAATGTCTTGTATTTGAGCTTCAACCTTTCATCTTGCTATTGCAGAAACATTAGATCTATATAGCAACGTTCTCATGCTCTTCTAGAAAATTCAAAACCACAACATACATTTTACACGCCAGCATCTCTCTGTTTTTACAGCTTACCATAAAGACAAGAAGAGAACAGAATTTTTTGAAATTTAGTGTTAAAGAAGTGTGCTGAATACTGCATCAGTAGATAGGATAACTAACAGAAATGTGCTGGATCGCATAGGAGAGAAAAGTGACTTATTGCAAGAAATGATGTAAAAAGAGACAGACTTGTAGGGTACATCCTAAGACATCACACAACAGTTTATTTCGTAATAAAGGGATATTTGGGCAATAAAACTTGTGTACAGAAACTATGATTTGGACGTAGTCATGAGATTCAAACTGATCTAGGTTGTATCTATGCAGCTATGAATAGTATTTCACAGGATAACATGGAGAGCTGTATAAAAATAGTCTTTGGCTTGAAGACTACAGTATCACGTAATTGCACAATTTCTCCTAATTGTGTGCAATTCCACCATCTCTCTCGTGTCTAAACGTAACTACTTGTGTAAATGTAGTAATAGAAGTGGGCTTTGTTCAATATTTTGACGTAAAATGTAATTTATGATAACTTTTTCATGTTTGATATAAAAGGTTGTCATTTGCATGGTTGTCGTATATCTACAATTTTATTCTGTCACTTTTGTTTATTTGTATGCAAACTATTCATCTAACACTACATTACATGAAAATAACAGTTCAAATAAATATTTTTGTAATAATTTCTCTATGTACAAAGCTTCCATATTAGGCCGATACAACTTTTTCTACTTATCTGATGAGTGAAATAACATTTTCAACAAGTTTGTAGGTTTTTGAAGCACAGTGTGATAACAATTATTACCCCATCTATGTACATTTTATTTAACATTTCTTATAAAACATTTGTGTTATTTAAAATTAAGGTTTCATTTTCTTACATTTGGCAAAACGTCATATTTTTCATCATTTGACGAAAAATAACGTTATTATTATTATTTTTATAATATTGGTAACTGCTATAACTAGGTATGTTCCCTAAAATAAATTGAAACTTAGTAAATTATATAAGTTTCTCGCAAGACGTTTGATATCTGTACACTGAAGCCAAAATAACAGAATTGACTTGCGATTAAATTACCATTAAAATTACCGGAATAAGAATACATAAATATCATCCTGGAAAGATATTTCCTATTGTAAGAAATTTAGTTTCAGAATCAAACGAGTATCCCACTCAAATTTTAGAATGTGCCACATGCTGCCTCACAAGTTAATTAGTTCTTGGTCTCAGTGTAAGAAAGATATGGTTGTCTGGTATCAACCGTAATTATCATTTTTGTGAACCAACCAAAGTTGTCAATAGTGTTAAATCATACCTTGTTGGGAGATAAGTATATAGAAAATAAAATGTTGAGTGAATCAAGATAATGGGAACAGTGGTTTATTTATGAAGGAGGTTAAACAAGAAAATCTGCACCGTTTACAAAAAGCAGTCATCCTCTTAGACAACACCATAAGACAATTCCGAGAAGGTAAGTATGTTTGGATACTATTTTATCCTTTGGATACATCTATTTGTTTCTGCAGGCAATGTGCATTCATTTGCAAGAAACTACAAATACCACAACTCTGTTATGTGAGAGAGCACTTGAAAGCTACCAAAATTCGAAATTAATCGTCAACTTCACAGTAACTACCATTTTATACAAAGGCAGTTAGCAAAATGACTGATAGAAGATGTAGTACCATTTCTCCCTAATCCTAAACAATTATTTTAATCTGTACACCATGGTTTTATTTTTCTCCTTTTGTCATACCCCGTCTTTCTGTTATTGCTTCGATCATATCTTCCTTAAGATGTTTCTTTACGTGTCTAGTGAAACTACATAACATCAATTACCTTAATTCTCTTTTACATTTTCTGCATAAACCTCACTAAAATGCCATATTGATAAATGGGCATTGAGAGGACGCAAGAATGCCACATTATTGTCCTGGCCACAATCTTTCCTTCGGATATGTGTGTGTCTGCATTTTACAGGATAATGTGTAAACCCGATGGTAGCATTTAGCTTGCTCCTATTTGGCAGCGAAATGGATCTGATCTTAAATGTCTATCCAACGGTCCAGTTATCACTACAGCTGACATATTTATCACGAGGGAATTCAGCAACTGTGTTGACATTAAATTTTTTTGTATAGATTATTTTTCCATCTCTGTTGCACATTTTTAAAGGGCATGACTAGTTTCGATCAAATTCGATTATCTTCAGATATATGTACATTCACAAGCAAGCTGTTGTGTCTATATAGGAGCTATATATCAGTATTCTCATGTGTAGTTCTCGTATAGACACCATGAGTAACTCACACAACTACATAGATCTCAAGACGGTAGAGTGTAATCGAAAATAATTGGAGCGTTTGGGTTTTTGGTGAAAGTAGCTATAGCAGATTAGCAATGGAGCTGCGACTGAAAATGATTCCTACCACACCACTCACCTGAGGATCTGTCCCAGGTGACACACTTTGTGTCCTCTGCAGATGTTTTATGATCTAATAAATAATTGGTTTACAAATGAAAGTTGGGGTAATATGGCGAAATATATATACAGAAATGAATATACAGAAACGATACATAAATTTTGAGGTAGCCCTGTCAAAAGTATTCATATATTGTTACACAAGGAATATAGCCACTGTGCGAACATACTTGCTATAGGACAAAGCCATTATGAGTATGAAGACCAGCCCCCAGAGAGAGCACAGAAATGAAATAGCAGTTTCACTATAGCCAGAGGAAGTAACCATGAGTCACGCTAACAGCCACAGGGGTCCGCCAAAGCAGCTTACTGCAATACATGCTGGTCTGAAGCGTTAGTACCTTGCTGTACAGACGTAGCACTAACGCAGTCGCAACCATCACAGTTGCGGAGCGCTTCAGGAACATCTCGAGTAGTTCCCGGATGACTAAACCAATGCATTTCCCAGGCCAATGGGAAGCACTAGCCGTTAAATGGCGGTAATTTCCGTACACTGAACTTCTCGATGTTGACTCCTCTAGAAATTGCAATGGAATGAGGCTGAAGAGCTGCTCTGCAGGTTATTCAAAGGCTCTCTCGATGAGCTAAAGTGCATCTCCGCGGTACGCGAAAAGGTCCTCACAGCCAATCTATCAGGGGTGAGAGGAGGAACCGTCCCTGCTGTTCTGGCCGCCTGGAGTTATAGAGTTCCACCCCTCACTTTGGGTACCCTGAACTGGCAAGAATTCTCAGAAGGCGAGAGAACGATCTGGAATAACAGCCAGAGCAGGAAGCTAGATTTCGCCACCTTGGGCGTTTTCTATATTAATGAAATGGGGAATGCTAAAATTACACTGCCACCTCCAACCAATTGTCTTCTATATAGACAATACGTCGATATTTTATGTGGAGTTGGGAAAATTAATTTAGCGATATTATTTCAACGATCAAGTTTAATGAATTGTTAACTAATTATTCAACTGGTCTTAATACGGTATCAGTTTATTCGGAATTTTATATGGAGTTAGAATCTGTGATCAGAATTAAAGGAATAATTTTATTTCCGTCTCTTTCTTTGTTGAGAGGCCTGGTCTGGACAGAAGCTGTGCCCTTGCCATATGCTTGACAAAGTTACTGCATTACATAATCATACCGAACAAAATGTGCAACTGAGACGGAAAAATAACGATATATATAAAAATTATAATAACCAATTATCATTGGCATGTCGAATGGCTTCTAAGAGGTGGGCATTGTGAAGGAAGTTTGTAATTCATTCCAGGACACTGTCGCACAATCTGGTATCTGCACTTCCTCTCTTCCTCCCTTCGCAGAGTAGATTACAGCACTGAAAACTTTTTACACTGCCATGATTCGAGCTGTATATCTTTGCGCCATGTGGTACACCCGTCGCATTCATATAGCAGGTTAGCAATCCCACCTTCTGAAACAAAAGTATTAAATTCCTGTTGAATTCTGTTTTTTGCAGTGCTAAAATTAGCAGAACTTTTATTCTGAAATGTTTAGACCTGTTATCATTGTCATGTTGTTGTTGCTGTCTTCAGTCCTGAGACTGGTTTGATGCAGCTCTCCATGGTACTCTATCCTGTGCAAGCTTCATCTCCCAGTACCTACTGCAACCTACATCCTTCTGAATCTGCTTAGTGTATTCATCTCTTGGTCTCCCTCTACGATTTTTACCCTCCACGCTGCCCTCCAATGCTAAATTTGTGATCCCTTGATGCCTCAAAACATGTCCTACCAACCGATCCCTTCTTCTAGTCAAGTTGTGCCACAAACTCCTCTTCTCCCCAATTCTATTCCATACCTCCTCATTAGTTATATGATCTACCCATCTAATCTTCAGCATTCTTCTGTAGCACCACATTTCGAAAGCTTCTATTCTCTTTTTGTCCAAACTATTTATCGTCCATGTTTCACTACCATACATGGCTACACTCCATACAAATACTTTCGGAAACGACTTCCTGATACATAAAACTATATTCGATGTTAACAAATTTCTCTTCTTCAGAAACGCTATCCTTGCCATTGCGTCTACATTTTATATCCTCTCTACTTCGACCATCATCAGTTATTTTACTGCCTAAATAGCAAAACTCCTTTACTACTTTAAGTGTCTCATTTCCTAATCTAATTCCCTCAGCGTCACCCGATTTAATTTGACTACATACCATTATCCTCGTTTTGCTTTTGTTGATGTTCATCTTATATCCTCCTTTCAAGACACTGTCCATTCCGTTCAACAGCTCGTCCAAGTCCTTTGCGTCTCTGACAGTATTACAACGTCATCGGCGAACCTCAAAGTTTTTACTTCTTCTCCAAGAATTTTAATACCTACTCCAAATTTTTCTTTTGTTTCCTTTAGTGCTTGCTCAATATACAGATTGAATAACATCGGGGAGAGGCTACAACCCTGTCTCACTCCTTTCCCAACAACTACTTCCCTTTCATGCCCCTCGACTCTTATGACTCCCATCTGCTTTCTGTACAAATTGTAAATAGCCTTTCGCTCCCTGTATTTTACTCCTGCCACCTTTGGAATTTGAAAGAGAGTATTCCAGTCAACATTGTCAAAAGCTTTCTCTAAGTCTACAAATGCTAGGAACGTAGGTTTGCCTTTTCTTAATCTTTCTTCTAAGATAAGTCGTAAGGTCAGTTTTGCCTCACGTGTTCCAACATTTCTACGGAATCCAAGCTGATCCTCCCCGAGGTCCGCATCTACCAGTTTTTCCATTCGTCTGTAAAGAATTCGCGTTAGTATTTTGAAGCTGTGACTTATTAAACTGATAGTTCGGTAATTTTCACATCTGTCAGCACCTGCTTTCTTTGGGATTGGAATTATTATATTCTTCTTGAAGTCTGAGGGTATTTCGCCTGTCTCATACATCTTGCTTACCAGCTGGTAGAGTTTTGTCGTGATTGGCTCTCCCAAGGCCGTCAGGAGTTCTAATGGAATGTTGTCTACTCCGGGGGCCTTGTTTCGACTCAGGTCTTTCAGTGCTCTGTCAAACTCTTCACGCAGTATCGTATCTCCCATTTCGTCTTCATCTACATCCTCTTCCATTTCCATAATATTGTCCTCAAGTACATCGCCCTTGTATAAACTTTCTATATACCTTCCACCTTTCTGCCTTCCCTTCTTTGCTTAGAACTGGGTTGCCATCTGAGCTCTTGATATTAATACACGTGGTTCTCTTCTCTCCAAAGGTCTCTTTAATTTTCCTGTAGGCAGTATCTATCTTACCCCTAGTGAGATAAGCTTCTACATCCTTACATTTGTCCTCTAGCCATCCCTGCTTAACCATTTTGCACTTCCTGTCGATCTCATTTTTGAGACGTTTGTATTCCTTTTTGCCTGCTTCATTTACCGCATTTTTATATTTTCTCCTTTCATCAATTAAATTCAATATTTCTTCTGTTACCCAAGGATTTCTAGCAGCCCTCGTTACCTACTTTATCCTCTGCTGCCTTCACTACTTCATCCCTCAGAGCTACCCATTCGTCTTCTACTGTATTTCTTTCCCCTATTCCTGTCAATTGTTCCCTTACGCTCTCCCTGAAACTCTGTACAACCTTTGGTTCTTTCAGTTTATCCAGGCCCCATCTCCTTAATTTCCCAACTTTTTGCAGTTTCTTCAGTTTTAATCGACAGGTCATAACCAATAGATTGTGGTCAAAGTCCACATCTGCCCCTGGAAATGTCTTACAACTTAAAACCTGGTTCCTAAATCTCTGTCTTACCATTATATAATCTATCTGATACCTTTTAGTATCTCCAGGATTCTTCCATGTATACAACCTTCTTTCATGATCCTTAAACCAAGTGTTAGCTATGATTAAGTTGTACTCTGTGCAAAATTCTAGTAGGCGGCTTTCTCTTTCATTTCTTAGCCGCACTCCATATTCGCCTACTATGTTTCCTTGTCTCCCTTTTCCTACACTCGAATTCCAGTCACCAATGACTATTAAATTTTCGTCTCCCTTCACTATCTGAATAATTTCTTTTATTTCATCATACATTTCTTCAATTTCTTCGTCATCTGCAGAGCTAGTTGGCATATAAACTTGTACTACTGTAGTAGGCGTGGGCTTCGTATCTATCTTGGCCACAATAATGCGTTCACTATGCTGTTTGTAGTAGCTTACCCGCATTCCTATTTTCCTATTCATTATTAAACCTACTCCTGCATTACCCCTATTTGATTTTGTGTTTATAACCCTGTAGTCACCTGACCAAAAGTCTTGTTCCTCCTGCCACCGAACTTCACTAATTTCCACTATATCTAACATTAACCTATCGATATCCCTTTTTAAATTTCCTAACCTATCTGCCCGATTAAGGGATCTGACATTCCACGCTCCGATCCGTAGAACGCCAGTTTTCTTTCTCCTGTTAACGATGTCCCCTTGAGTAGTCCCCGCTCGGAGATCCGAATGGGGGACTATTTTACCTCCGGAATATTTTACCCAAGAGGACGCCATCATCATTTAATCATACAGTAAAGCTGCATGTCCTCGGGAAAAATTCCGGCTGTAGTTTCCCCTTGCTTTCAGCCGTTCGCAGTACCAGCACAGCAAGGCCGTTTTGTTTAATGTTGCAAGGCCAGATCAGTCAATCATCCAGACTGTTGCCCTTGCAGCTACTGAAAAGGCTGCTGCCCCTCTTCAGGAACCACACGTTTGTCTGGCCTCTCAACAGATACCCCTCCGTTGTGGTTGCACCTACGGTACGGCCATCTGTATCGCTGAGGCACGCAAGCCTCCCCACCAACGGCAAGGTCCATGGTTCATGGGGGGAGGGGGGGGATCATTTTCATGTCACCCTGTAATTCAGAAAATATGCGCTGTTTATTGTGTACTTCTCATATCTTATCAGAAACTACATTCACAATACACAGTCTCACTGTAAAACACCGCTAAAAACTGGAGATACTTAATGTGACTGACGTAATAAAATTTCCACCCTTTTTTCGGATGTAGAGAAAGAAGGAGGAATTGCATGCTCCTCTGTTAATAGCTATCTGCTCTCTGCAGAATGATAAAAGACCAAAGTTAGGTTTAAGCATTAAAGCAGAACTCATTACTGGATCATATATGTGCCTCTCGGAACACTACAGCAATTCATACAAAAAATGTTAAAAGAAGTCTTGCATAGCATCACCCTCCCCCCTCCACACAACATGGGGCAGTAGTACGCAGACAATTAATTATTTTCTGACCTACATATCATACATTGAAATCATACCTTATATGTAATCCAGAAATAATCAAATTAAAAAAATCCATATCAACGATACAAAGACATATTTATTTCGAACTTACGATTATATAAAATGTGATTTCGGAAATGAGATGTAATGCTAATTAAAATCCTGAATACATCCTGTTAAGTTTAATTATTAATAAAGCAGTAGTCATTTTTGAAGTTTGCTGCAGAAATGGCTGTACTGCAGTCTGCATGAATCCACCCAGAACATAGGATCCATCGATACCACAGTTCATCACAACGAAATTCTCACATCTCCAGTGAGATGTGTCTGGAACAAACTGGAGACTGGTTCATGAGAATCAGCATCATCTAATTCATCATCCTGACACAGATCAGCTTCGTTATCAGTTTCACCTGACAAACTGCTATGTTTCTTCTTATTTTGATGTTTACATTTTGAAAAGTTCCTTTTCTGCTGCTGGTTTATCAGAACATTCCTTATTGTCCTTCCTCACTTTCGCTTCTTCCAAGTCCTTTTCCTTGGACTGGACGTTAGATTTTTTAAATGTTGTTTAGACCTTGATTTGCTTAACTCTAATCGTTCGTTGTCATGTCAGGTGTTAGAGAAATGTCTAGACATTTGTCTCCGCTGCAACAAGGTTCATTGCCTGCGTATCTTCTTTCAACCGCCTGAATCTCCGTAGGTGATTCATTCATTGAAATAAAGACCTCCACTGGAAACACATACGGATTGATCCTCTTTTTAAAGCCAGAAATAGTTTTATTAATTCCAGCGATCTTGATGTACGCAGCATCAAACAAAACATGGACGTCTGCTTTGCAGACCTTTTGACATGTATGAATTCTCATAAACAGAGAAAATTCAATATTTTTTAAAACAGTCTTTATTTGTCTCTAGAAGGAAGCATGAAATGGCTGCAATCGATGGGGAGCATGCGATGGCAAGGGGACCACCATAATGCTAATTTCTTTGCAGAAATTGTAGCTCATAAGGGACCTGTGGCAGAAATGAGAATTCATAGTCAGACGGGTTGGATTTGCAAGTGAAGGTTGGGTCTGTTCTGCGAAATCTCAGCAATCTTAGACACGATACATCAGAGATCCGCCCGAACTCTGAACAACAATAAATGCTTCCGTCAGGTCCTCCACGTATTAATGCGATCGACATTCCCACGTCGGGAAAAATAAATATGGGGGTATAAACATGCATATAGCAATTAGACAGTTGTGTTTCGCCATTTTCCAAATTTGTAGCAGTTTGTAATTGTTTCTGTCATTTCGAATTGGTGACTGATGGAGGTTTCTGCACTGTCGACATTGTAAATCTCCAATGGTGTAAACATATACTTCCCCGTATCTGTCATAATGTGATCACAATACAGTTTTATCACTTGTTTATTAAATGCAATAATTCTGTTCAAATTTCTTGGCTCAGGTTTCCGCACGCTTAGATTTAGAAACCTTCTAAAAATTTAGTTTCAGAGTTGAAACCACGTTTCAAATAGTTTCCTTCAGTAAATTTGTAAGAAAATCACCTTACTTAAACTCACATCATAAAACAGGTTCGTCAGTATCAGCAAATGAGCAACAAGTACTTTTTCCTGTTGTTCACTAAACACTTTTTGTACACATCTTTACACTACCTGTAACGCGCACTTTCAACCTTTTCCGAACTTTAGCTCCATGAATAGCAAACTGTTGTCCAGCTTCTCTAATTATGTTCCTGTTCCTAACGGCATCCATAACTGCAGCAAATGTTCTTTCTGTGCAGTAAACTCCACAAGTTTTTCGGGTGTAATTCTGAACCATCCGCAAATAAATTGTTTCCCTTACCAAAAAGATCGTAAATTTCAGATATTGGTTATCTTAAAAACTACCGTGAAAATCAAACAGTTGTCAATTACGTGAGGGATAATGGTACACCGCACGAAGCAGCAGTCGCGACTTCCGTGTCATTACCCCGTGTTGTGCCATTTTCTTTTATTCAGTTTCACACTGAATGGAAACGTACACTTGTCAGTCTGGAACCGCGCGACCGCTACGGTCACAGGTTCGAGTCCTGCCTCGTGCGTGGATGTGTGTGATGTCCTTACATTTGTTAGGTTTAAGTAGTTCTAAGTTCTAGGGGACTGAAGAGCTCAGACGTAAAGTCCTACAGAGTCCCATAGTACACTGATCAGCCAGAACATTACGGCCACTGACCTACTATTGGTATAAACATGTCCAGGCGATAGCAGGACAACATGGCGAGGAATGACTGCTAGTCAGATACACGCATGGTGCATGTAGTATCAGCGAGCGTGTTGTCTGTGTGTAGAATGGGGAAGACTTGCGGTCCATTAGAGTTTGACCGAGGGTAGACTAAGATGGCCCGTAGGTTCGGCGTGATCATTTCGGAAACTTCACGGCTTGTCTGGTGTTCGAGGAGTGATGTGGTGAGTGCCTTCAACACATAGCGAAACCAAGGTGAAACCACTTCCGGATGTGGGATTAAGTGGCCACCTCTCAGTACGGATGTCGGATGTCGTAGGCTGCGTAGACTGGTAAAACAGGACGGTGGCAGAACTAACATCACACTTAAATGCAGGGCAGAGAACAAGTGTGTCTGAACACATAGTGCACCGAACGATCCTAACGATGGGCCTCCGCAGCCGACGCCCCACGCATGCGCCAATGTTAACACCACGACATTGGCAAGTACGACTGAAATGAGCACGTGACCATCGGCACAGTGGCAGAGCGTTGCATGGTCTGATGAATCCCGGTACATTCATCATCATTCCGATGGGAGGGCGCGAACCCGTTGTCTCGCTACCTGTACTGCGGGATGGAGACAAGCTGGCTGCGGCTCCTTTATACTCTGGGGAATATTCACGTGGGCATCCTTGGATCCAGTGGAGCTCGTGCGAGACAACAGGACGGCCAAGGAGTATCATACACTGGTTGCAGACCATGTACATCCCTTCACGAGGATCATGTTTCCTTACAGTTTTCAACTTGATAATGCGCCATGTCACAAGGCTAAGAGTGTGATGGAGTGGTTCGAAAAACACAGCAGTGAGTTCCAGTTGACGTGCTCTCACTGAAACACGCCAGATCTGAACCAGATTGAACGCTTCTGGACCGTGATTGGACGTGGCATCAGAGCTCCTCGACCCCCTCCCCGGGATTTACGGGAATTAGGTGACTTGTGTGTGCAGATGTGACGTCAACTCCCTCCAGCAACCTACAAAGGCCTCTTTGTTTCCATCCCTCATGTCACGACGCTTTGCCGCTGTTTTCAGTGCCAAAAGGTGGACATACCGGCTATTAGGTAGGTGCTCATAATGTTCTGGCGACCAGTGTACAACCAAGCAAAGGAAGCATTTTGTAGCCCACAGTTCATAGAATATTATTAGGTACTTTGGCTGCGCAAGGGTAATACGTACTAAGAAAGGCCCATGCTTCAATATTTATTTTTCATATTTACACTACCGGCCATTAAAATTGCTACACCAAGAAGAAATGCAGATAATAAACGGGTATTCATTGGACAAATATAATATACTAGAACTGACATGTGATTACATTTTCACGCAACTTGGGTGCATACAACTTGAGAAATCAGTACCCAGAACAACCATCTCTGGCCCTCATAACGGCCTTGATGCGCCTGGGCATGAGTCAAACAGAGCTTGGATGGCGCGTACAGGTACAGCTGCCCATGCAGTTTCAAAACAAAACTACAGTTCATCAAGAGTAGTGACTGGCGTATTGTGACGAGCCAGTTGCTCGGCCACCATTACCCAGATGTTTACAATTGGTGAGAGGTGTGGAGAATGCGCAGGCCAGGGCAGCAGTAGAACATTTTCTGTATCCAGAAAGGCCCGTACAGGAGCTGCAACATGCGGTCTTGCATTATTGTACATTATTCTGCTGAAATGTAGGGTTTCGCAGGGATCGAATGAACGGTAGAGCGACGAGTCGTAACACATCTGAAATGTAACGTCCACTGTTCGAAGTGTCGTCAATGCGAACAAGAGGTGAACGAGAAGTGTAACCAATGGCACCTCATACCATCACGCCGGGTGATACGCCAGTATGGCAATGACGAATACACGCTACCATTGTGCGTTCACCGCGATGTCACCAAACACGGATGCGACCATCATGATGCTGTAAACAGAACCTGGATTCATCCGAAAAAATGACGTTTTGCCATTCGTGCACCCAGGTTCGTCGTTGAGTACACCATCGCAGGCGCTCCTGTCTGTGATGCAGCGTCAAGGGTAACCGCAGCCATGGTCTCCAAGCTGAAAGTCCATGCTGCTGCAAACGTCGTCGAACTGTTCGTGCAGATGGTTGTTGTCTTGCAAACGTCTCCGTCTGTTGACTCAGGGATCGAGACGTGGCTGCACGATCCGTTACAGCCATGCCGATAAGATGACTGTCATCTCGACTGCTAGAGACACGAGGCCGTTGGGAACCTGCACGGCGTTCAGTATTACCCTCCTGAACCTACTGGTTCCATATTCTGCTAACAGTCATTGGACCTCGACCAACGCGAGCAGCAATGTCGCGATACGATAAACCACAATCGCGATAGGCTACGATACGACCTTTATCACAGTCGGAAACGTGATGGCACGCATTTCTCCTCCTTACACGAGGCATCACAACAACGTTTCACCAGGCAACGCCGGTCAACTGCTGTTTGTGTATGAGAAATCGGTTGAAAACTTTCCTCATGTCAGCACATTGTAGGTGTCGCCACCGGCGCAACCTTGTGTGAATGCTCTGAAAAGCTAATTATTTTCATATTACAGCATCTTCTTTCTGTCGGTCAGTAGCACGCCCGACATATTTGTAGCAGTGCTATAGAAAATTTGTAACCTAATGAATACACACGGGAAATTATGGCCGTGCGATCGTATTGGCTCAGCCATTCGCGACAGCAAATGTTGTGTTCTCTGATGGTTTTTTTTTCGAAATGATTTTATAAATTTACAGTAGAAGACAGCACCAGTTAAGAGACAGGTAGCGAGACGTCCGTACATTGTTGTCATGCGAAATGGGTCCAGTTTCCGAGTGACAGTGGCTCGCATGTCGAGAAATTCGTAGCCCGACCTATACTCGGTCGCGTTTTTTTACCACGTAGTTATGGTCTCCAAAGTGTTAACGCCTGTATCCAGTGTTACAGTTCGCTGTTCCTGTAGGGTGGGCTATTCTCGTCCAGACGACTGCGATCCATCAGACGTGTACGCAACGCCTGCTCGCATTACAAAGTGCTCTCAGCTTACCTGTTAGCGGTCAAGGCGCCGCTTCTTTCGGCCGTATCCGGTGTCTGCCGCAGGAGCCATCACACCATACTGCCGTGTTCCGTCACACTCACAAGGGATCGCTAACAAAGGCAGAGCGGCCGTCTTCTTCTCCTGTTTCCTTCCACTGGAGGAAGCCGACACGTAAGAGGCACTGGTCGCATTAATAACACGAACGATACCCCAGAAAAGGAAAGTCAGCCTCTAAGCCACGGATTACACACAAATACGTACACTGAAACATGCTCTGTACAATTTCCCACTTCTGCAGAAATTTTCGACCCTAGGAATCATTTGTAACGCTATCTGAGCCCAATTTTAAAAGTATAGGAACATAATGAGGGATATGTAAACTTATTTTTTGCAACGAAAAAGTAGAGAACATAACTGAACGTCTGAGTTAATTCTGTGACCCTACTTGTAATAAATTCATAATCTGACTTCTGGGATGTATAGATATCCCACCTAGTAAGCAAACTACGTGCAATATGGATACGTGGGTGATCTGAAATCCTAAGGCACAGTAGTCACGTGGTATATAAGGTGGGGGGGGGGGGATGGCGGGAGGGGGTACTGGCAGCACTGAATCTCATGAATTGCCTCTAATCTTAAAAGCATACAACGAAATTTCAGAAGTGTTCCGCCGACTGAAGTTTTGAAAAATATGTATACCGATTATAATAGTGGCTCACTTTGACTGACATTCCTGCTCAAGGCAGTGTACAAAGTGTTGCAGCTCGATACAGGTTGCAAAGTGCGCATATAATCGTGAAAATACGAGAGGCGTTCAATAAGTAATACGACACTTTGTTCTGCCAGTTTCGGTTGAAAATATGCGGTTGTTGGAGGACATGGTGGAATATTGGCGCTTCAACTCCTATGGTTACCTAAAGTTCCGACAGGTGGCGGCGCTGTACGTGGCCTTGAAAATGACATCTGCAACGGAGGTGCACACCAAGCAGAGAGCTGGCGTTGAGTTTCTTTTGGTGGAGAAGCAGAACATTGCCGATATTAACAGGCCCTTATAGAGTGTCTACGGAGACGTAGCAGTGAAAAAAAGGACGGTGATTCGTCGGGTGAGGCATCGATCATCATCGCACGACGTCGTACAGACCGGTTCGACCTCCCGCGATTCCGGCCAACTGCACACAGCTGTGACTCCTGCAATGTTGGAGCGTGCGGACACTCTCAATCGAGGTGATCGGCGGATCACAATCAAACACTTCGCTGTACAACTGAACGTCTCGGTTGGTAGTGCTTACACACTGGTCCAACGGTTGGTGAAGGCCCTACTCAAAGGTACGTGACCGCTGCGTTCCTCGCCGCCTAACAGAAGATGGGGCCTCACACAAGTGCGCGGTACAGAGAAGAGCCTCAGAAAATTTCATTCGATTATCCATCCTACAGCCAGGATCTCGCGCCTTCCGACTTCCATCTACACTAGTGGCCATTAAAATTGCTACACGAAGAAGAAATGGAGATGAGAAACGGGTATTCATCGGACAGATATATTATACATGTGATTACATTTTCACGCAATTTGGGTGCATAGATCCTGAGAAATCAGTACCCAGAAAAACAATCTCTGGCCGTAATAACGGTCTTAATACGCTTCGGCATTGAGTCAAACAGAGCTTGGATGGCGTGTAAGGGTACAGCTGCCCATGCAGCTTCAGAGCGATAACACGGTTTATCACGAGTAGTGACTGGCGTATTGTAACGAGCCATTTGCTCGGCAACCTTTGACCAGACTTTTCAATTGCTGAGAGATCTGGAGAATGTGCTGCCCAGGGCAGCAGTCGAACACTTTCTGTATCCAGAAAGGCCCGTACAAGACCTGCGTCCGCAGCTCGAGGTCGTGCGGTAGCGTTCTCGCTTGCCGCGCCCGGGTTCCCGGGTTCGATTCCCGGCGGGGCCAGGGATTTTCTCTGCCTCGTGATGATTGTGTGTTGTGTGATGTCCATAGGTTAGTTATGTTTAAGTAGTTCTACGTTATAGGGGACTGATGACCATATATGTTAAGTCCCATAGCGCTCAGAGCCATTTGAACCATTTTGAACAGGACCTGCAACATGCGGTCGCGCATTAGCCTGCTGAAATGTAGGGTTTCGCAGGGATCGAATGAAGGGTAGAGCCACGGGTCGTAACACATCTGAAATGTAAAGACCACTGTTCAAAATGCCGTCAATGCGAACAAGAGGTGACCGAGACGTGTAACCAATGGAACCCCATACCATCACGCCGGGTGATACGCCAGTATGGCGATGACGAATACACGCTTCCAATGTGCGTTCACCGCGATGTCGCCAAATGCGGATGCGACCATCATGATGCTGTAAACAGAACCTGGATTCATCCGAAAAAATGACGTTTTGCCATTCGTGCACCCAGGTTCGTCATTGAGTGCACCATCACAGGCGCTCCTGTCTGTGATGCAGCGTCAAGGGTAACCGCAGCCATGGGCTCCGAGCTGATAGTCCATGCTGCTACAAACGTCGTCGAACTGTTCGTGCAGATGGTTGTTTCACTAGGCAACGCCGGTGAACTGCTGTTCGTGTATGAGAAATCGGTTGGAAACTTTCCTCATGTCAGCACGTTGTAGGTGTCGCCACCGGCGCCAACCTTGTGTGAATGCTCTGAAAAGCTAATCATTTGCATATCACAGCATCTTCTTCCTGTCGATTAAATTTCGCGTCTGTAGCACGTCATCTTCGTGGTGTAGCAATTTTAATGGCCAGTAGTGTATTTGGAACAATGTAGGATGCACTCTGCGGGAAGCACTACATGTGTGATGGGGAGGTTGTTGATACGGCAAGACTTCGGCTCCTACGTCGGCCAGTAGAGTGGTGCTGTACTTGCATACAAGCCCTCCCAGTAAGGTGGTGTAACCCCGTCGCAGTGAAGAGAGATCATGTTGATAAATAGGGGTTTGTAGCCAAAGGAGTGAGGAATAACCTGATGTATTGGAGTTCTGAATAAAACCAACCTGATTTCAGAAAAAAATTGTAGTAGTAGTAATTGAACGCCCCTCGTAAGAGGATCTTTAAGCCTGATGTTAGCTGTGGCACAGGGATAGGAATAAGCCTCATAAACTTTGATTCAAGGGATAATTATTTCATATAAAAAACAGTTATTGCTACATAAAGCAACAGTCGTCCGTGTGTGAAACGTGTGGTATAATGGATCACCACAAAAGAAAGAATTCAGCAAACAAGAATTCCATATGCATTAGAAACTGCCAGAGACGTAAGAGGTCCCATACTGCGAGTAGCGTAGCCGTACTAGGCAAGGTCCTGGTAGAGGTGGTTTGCCATTGCCTTTCTCCAGCCGTAATGGGGATGAATGATGATGATGATGATGCTGGCGACACAACAACACCCAGTCATCTCGAGGCAGGAAATCGAACCCGGGACCCCGTGCGCGGGAAACGAGAGCGCTACCGCAAGACCACGAGCTGCGGACGTACTACTAGACGATATGTGTTGAACTTAGCTGCCCTAGTATTCGGATGGACTAATAGAGTCTCAATTCTGCAACAGATGCCTCGAAAATTGGCCTCTTACCAAACAAAGTACGTCAATATAGAACATAGGTAAATCCTCATTAAAAACCTAGAACTGCTGCAGATAATGTTACTCCGAGTTGCGCGCTTTGAGCCAGAATCTCACCGTAGACTTGTAACACGTTAGTCTGAGAATGATGAACTGAAAACTACTTCAAAGCAACTTAAAAAATTTCTCATCCGTAGCAGTGCCACTACAACAGGAAGGCGACGACGCGAGAACCCACTCAAGACCAGACTGCCTTTGTGCCGTTTAAACGGCCAGTTGATCGCGAAACATGAAGTCGCGCTCGCTTCTCGTTGGCTAGCACAACAACTCGTCAAGATGTTTCACTTGAGATATCCTTTCAAAGATTGCCAAAGACTTATACTTTTAGCCGTCTATTGCTTGCTACAGAAACATCTGCGATTTAGAACACGTGGAAGAAAGAACAGATCTGGAACTTGCCATTGTGGCAGACAGCATTCACGTGGTATGAGTGTAAATAGGAATATATCCTGCACATTCAACACACGCTTCTGACAAAAGGGAAATACATCTACGGCTAACATTTCATTGATTTTGCACTTCGTAAATGCATGAGCACGATGTCACGAAAATAAATAAAAAATCAAATTACAAAATTAAATAACAAAATGTAATGGTGAGGAGAAACGAAAGGACCACATGGAATAGGAGTGAAATATAGGAGAAAAAGACTGAAGATATACACTTTGACATTCGCAGACAAGATGTCGGAATCGTCAAAGGAGGCTACCAATAAAACCACTCAGCCCCAGACACGCAACTAAAGCAGTATTGAAGATCTCCACAGAGAACAAACAGTATGAAGAACAACAGTACACCTCCTAGATACAAGACATCATAACGAGGAGAAATTCAGAAGAAAGAGAGCTTTAAACGCCTAGGACAATGGAAAGAAACTGATTTCTCAGCAAAAGAATCTATGGGAACACTAAACAGTAAGATGAAATTAGCATATAAACTCACCTACAACAGTTACAAGAAAAAGAATCTTTCGACCAATGACAGATCAAAATATTAATAATGATCCCACCTAAAGCCTTCAAGTCATAACAAAGTCGGAATGTATAAGAACGGGTTTACTTAAGAGGCTAGAATCCGCGGAATGAAAGAGTCTCAGGAGGAAGATATTGCGAATTCAAAAAAAAAAAAAAAAAAAAAAAAACAGGAGATGATTATACAGATTTATAGATATGATCTGATCTCAGGAAAAGAAGAACTATATTTTTTTTCTAAACATTCATCGAAATTACCGTGGGAGATTAACACATCAGATACTGCCGTTTATTGTGAGCAAGAGAACCAAACGTTGGCGAAAGAAACAGATACAAAGGGGTTTGTAAGAAATGTGGATTCAATATGAAAACAACTTTTCTCATTTGGTGAAATGAAATAATAATCTGAATAAGTTTTATAATGTGAAAAATTAGGCTATAGATTTTTAAAGAACGTAATACCTACTAATGACAGGCACATAACAAAGAAAGTATTTCATTGCTTTTAATGTTAGAATAAACTACTTCATAACTAAATATCTGCGGCAATATAAAAGTTTGTGCTAACGCTGACAGAAAATTTGTTTTGTTTTTTTAACATAGGACGAAGTTTCATTCAATCAGGACCTTCTGGAAGAGAAAGAAAGAATAAAGATCTTCTCCCTAATTGGTGACCTTTTGATCCAAATAATGCCAAAATGAGTTGTTTTGGATGTAATGTATACAAAAACCAGCATATGAAGCAGATCTGTTGGGATGACGTTGCCCTCCTATAGTCTCTCCTAAAGCTACAGTGCCCAAAAAACTCTGAAATTGCAAACAGATATTGAATCTTCCAGTCTTATTGTTCCATCTTGGTACTTGTACATATTGTACATTACCCGCCCTCCCCTAAACCTTACCCATATTTTTCTCAGAATTCCGAACATCTTGCACCGTTTGACATTATCGAACGCTTTTTTGAGGTCGACAAATCCTATGAACAAGGATCATCCCTGTCAACTCACCTAGGCCTCCCTGATCAGCCATCACGGATTTGGACAAAATTTTATTTGAACATTCGCACACGTCCTCCATGAACACTGGTAAAGTTTGACGTTCGTCGAAGCAACACTGGCCGAGGTGCAGTCACTTCTTTCACTCTATACGTGATTTGGCGCAGAGCGAGCGTGAATTTCTGTCGACTTTGAGCTGTTATATCTAGGGCAATATTTTGTTGAAACAAATGAAATTGTATGCGTTGTCTTAACAATAATAATGGATAGAACTTTACGAGCCGTATTCAGCAAGAAAAATGTAGACAAGTTGGGCACCACTCCATAAGCAGTCGTGTGTGGTATGGTGCTAACGGCTACCTGTGCGTGGGAGGGTAATTCCCTAGTCCAGCGGCTGCCAGTCCCCGACAAGTAGTACGGGAAAACAGAGTGTTGCAGGGAGTCCATCACGCGATTTTCCCTTGTCGACTGCAATGTTGAAGAGAGTGGGCCTATCCTCACGTTCCCATGCAGCCCATCATCAAACCAAGTGACATTCGAATGCCCCACATATCTGGGTGTTGCATGATTCGATCAGACAGCCAAAAGAACACCCACAATTACGCCCCTTTCAATCTCTGCCAAGTACTGATAACGCTGTCTCGCGCAGTGTGTTCTTCACAGTGATCTCTCAACATCTGACGCTGTTCACGATCCTCATACGCCCTCTCAGATACGGCAACAGTAATAAACACGAACAACATTACTTCATCCTGGTCGCCGCTCAGCCTGTCACAGATAATTGCAACTCCAACCAGCTACGTAGGATACATTTACAACGTTATGCTGTCATCGCACCATGTCTTCTGAGTGATTCATCTTTTTGTCAGACAATGTATAAAAGCAAACATTTGACTTCGGAACCAAAGACAACACACTCTTAGATTAAACAAAACGAAAGGAAAAGCAGTGCCGTCGAAGACTTAAGGCCTTTTTAATCATTTTGACTGTAGCCCGTTGCATTGCTCCGATTGTTCCAGCCAAATTCCTGCGATCTGGGAGTGGAATAGAAGGGCTTCTGTGAATATTAGGAAGAGGGTTATCGTTTCCTGCATTTGCCTTACCAACTGAAATTTCCAGAAACCTTTTTCCGAACGTGGGGTCTGGAGCTATTTTAATTTATTTTTGGGACAATATCTCCCATACAAAATATTAAGCTTTGGTACGTGTTCAAGAGTGTCCGTTTGAAGAATAAAGTCAATGAGTTGCTCGACTAGTACGAGGAGGAGACATAGTTTTAAATATCACCTCTAAGAAGTCAAGGTGTGACAATGAAACTTCGGAATGATATTAGTCCTCCTCTACATGCCCTTGAATGCGCTTTGTTCAGTGATCACTAATCTACTTGTTTCAACTGCTTACTTTGGTTCTTCGTCTCAATGTCTGTTGGGAACATGACAGCTGTTTGATGTCATCCCCCACAGTGATGGCGTCTTCTAGTAGGACAGCTGGCCATTTCGCAAAGACAGAATCGCGCTACAGTTATTTGAAGAGCTTGATAGTGAACTCACGTTCATGTCTAGGCCAACAAATTCTCTTGATCTGAACCTAATGAAACACATTTGACATGCTACAGGTGACAGATTCCCCTCCCCCCCCCCCCTCTCTCTCCCGCAAACCAGCGGTGTGTACTTTACCGGAACTGCGTGATGTGGGTGGGGACATGTGGTACCACATACCTCCAGAAACCTACCAAGAATCTGTCGAATCTCTACCAAGCAGAATCGCTGTTGTACTGATTTCTAATGATGAACCAATACGCTATTATTTAGGTAGTCATAATTTTTTGGTTCATCAGTGTAGGACACAAACCGGAATTTCCATTGTTTGATTATACTTTATAGTTTGCTGATTAAATGAGTTCAAATGTCAGAAGAAGATAAGAGCATATTTAGGTTGCAATGCCAATTCCAGGTAAAATTTGACTGTGAACTTCCTTCCCTTTTCCATCCTACACCCTGCCCAACCCCATATCTCCCCTACACCCTCCCCTCCCTCTCTCCTCTCATCCTGCTTCCCTACCCTATCTCTTCCTCCTACCGCTCCACCATTCCTAATTTGTGTCCCTTCCTCACCCCTCCTCCCTTTCCCCATCATGTCCCTATTCTTGGAAACAGGCAAGTCAGAGAATTTCTAAGCCAATCGTGTTACTCATATTTAGCTCTCTCAATAAAAGCATAAAAATGAAACAGACAAACAGACAACTTCGCAAGCTAAGAGCGGGTGGGGAGTAACATGATTCTCGTCCACTGGTGTAGGCAGTGTCGCAATGTCTGTATGTAATTGAATACTTTTACGGTAATTGTCCGCTATGAAAGCTAGAAAACGCATATACTTTATTGTCTGCACAGACCCATGCATTCACACATGCACACTCATACAAAGTAAGCCGTTTCTCAAAAGCTATCACAAAAAAATGGTTCAAATGGCTCTGAGCACTATGGGACTTAACAGCTGAGGTCAGCAGTCCCCTAGAACTTAGAACTACTTAAACCTAACTATCCTAAGGACGTCACACACATCCATGCCCGAGGCAGGATTCGAACCTGCGACCGTAGCGGTCGCGCGGTTCCAGACTGAAGCGCCTAGAACCGCTCGGCCACCATGGCCGGCAGCTATCACATGATATAATCTAGGCTAATGTGCTCATGCATGAAGAAGGTGAAATATTCTGCCTCCTACACAGATTCAGACGGGCATACTATACATAGATAAAACGAAAAACGATGATATATGAAGGTCAATATATTATGGAATCTAAAATTGTAGAATTATCACAAGTCGCGTGTAACTTTGTCTTTATTTAACATTTTTACATTTTATATATTTACAATTTTAACTCCTTAAGGTCACTTTCCCCCGCACGCAAATGATTGTGCTTGCTATATTATACAAATTTTTCTTTCATTTTCATAACCCATTTTCTACATCTGAAACCAGTATGTAGCAGTTACATTTTCGTGATCATAATATGTTAATAACATATACGTTGCATATTGGGTTACTACTACCGTTACATCTTTTCTATATGCAAAACGTAAAGGTTACAATTTCATTACATTATACTGTATTATCATCACATCTAGCTAATAATTTTAGTAACCATCTCTTCCACATGTACAATAT
The DNA here is from genome assembly GCF_023897955.1 of Schistocerca gregaria. Classification (NCBI taxonomy): domain Eukaryota; kingdom Metazoa; phylum Arthropoda; class Insecta; order Orthoptera; family Acrididae; genus Schistocerca; species Schistocerca gregaria. The sequence continues at coordinate 191,129,492 of NC_064921.1, forward strand.
GTGGATTAGAATTTCAGTACATTACATTCACAACCAGTATGTTGCAGTTTCATTTTCGTCCACAACCACATCTACAATCAGTATTGTATTACTAAATCAAATTTAAATCGCCTCCTGTTGCGCATACTGTTGCCAGCTATCCATGTCTTGTCAAAAACAAGCTCATTCTATAGTGCTCACTTCATCATCGAATATGAAACTCTAGTAACAACGAGTCTTTACTATCGTCTACTAATTTCATGAAATATTTAATTTTCCGCAAATTCTCATACTGCAGTGCGGGTATGGAAATATAACTAAACAGAAAAAGTATAGACCAACACACACTCTGATGTATTACTCAGGGTTATGTAATACTTATAACACTTACAAATGAGAGAAAATCTCAGAAACCACTGAAAAAATTAAATGGTTCAGTAAGTTCATTATCTGAATCAACATTGATAAAGGCGCAGATTTTCAACGTCTTCTATGACAGATGTGATTAAATCAAATAGAACAGAGAATAAAAACAATAGTATCAGCTATACCAGACAGTGATCACTGTTATAGATGTCACTGTTTCGGTAACACACCAATGAGAACATTAGGTTCTAACACCGCCATCATCGGAGGTGCCACCCACGAGCTGCAAGAGTTTCGTTTAATGGCATTTAGTCGTCCTCCTTGGGCTCTTCAACTCCAACAAACTACTGCACCCCCTCCTTTGGGCTCCTATTGTAGCCGGCTGGACAGCAAATTGCTGCATCAAACAGAGGAAAGCCGCTGATCAGCTTCAATGCATGAAACAGTCTCGATGTTGCGACTAGTTTAGAATATGAAGAATGGAATTGTACACGTTTTCAGTGGAGGACATTACGTTCTTTTTTCCCCAAAATGCATCAAACACTTAACTAAATACACAATTACAATAAAAAATGATCTGTACATTAACGTTATAATTTTGTATTTCTGCCTTTAAAAGTTCATGTAGGATCATAGATCAGCTTTCTCACTGATGTAGTGTTCCCCTTATTTTCTGGAGATTGTATACTATTCCACATATAACAGGTGTCTGCTCATCGTGTGAGGTATCACATGCAGTTATGTGCCAGGATGAGGTAGGGTAGTTGAGTCCAATAACAGTCTGCTCGTTTGGCCGAAGTGCCACCTTCTTGTTGTGCAGTGCCTCCAATTGCTGTTTTTTGTGTCTGCATGCTTTTCCCATAGAGGTGATCCCAGATTTCCTCTGTCTCGCACAAACTCCTTGAGCAGATATAACGCTCATGAATCTATTATCTGCATGTGAGTAAGAGATTGCACCAGCAAAAATTAACCCTTTGTATTAAAGATCAGCAGGTTCATAGTCTGAGTGTCCTCTCAGAGTAAGTTTTCTCCTCTCTGACGTTGTTACCATTAGCAGCAAGCCTACTGACTCAGTAAGTAACATATCGACAATGACACTAAACCCAAGGCGTCGGAATGCTGCAGATGTCGCAGCACTCATGTGTGGTCTAGCATTATCACACTGAAGAAGAGGGTTCCCATGTGTGGAAGAACTGTTCGAATCCGTTTTTCGATTACAGCACGTTGTTTCTCGCACACCAAAATAGTTACGTTACAAATTACACTGCTACACACTACAATCCGGAGCCGTCTACCGGCAGACGGTTGCAACTTGCGTCAGCGAAGCAGGGAAGTCGACCAAGTAATATGCATGACGTGAAATATCTCAACCAATATTTAGAACAGAATAAAAAATCAATTCAGAGGCATTTCTTCTCAGCATGCCCTCATAGTTCTGTTGTTTTGCCTTCCTTGAACATAGGCAACAACTTGGATAAAATTCACTGTCGTGATGTAGAGGTAGCTGAAAGTTTTTATCTTTTGACATTCTCTCAGACAGGCCTCAGATCTTTGATTATTCACTGGAGACATATAATGCCAAAGTGTTGATATAGTGGTTCTAAGAGGCACTGTAGTGCAGCTGTAAATTAATTTACTTGGTATGGACAAAAGATCGACTGTAATGGAGCAAAGAACTATACAACAGATAAAGTTAATTCATTGGACAATCATTTGAATATATCTAATAAACTTGTTCACGTTGTTCTCCAGAGTTGTCACCGCAAGTTGCTGCTATTTCTAGTAGATTTTCATGGTATTTTGTGTTGAGAGACCACAAAAAAGAGTCACCTCTGTTACATCGAAAAGTACCCGCCCAAGCTTTTGTGCATAGTGACCAAACCGTTTTATTTGTTTTGAAGATCGGGATCTTCTTTGAGGTAATAAAGCATTTCATTACGTCGACAATGCTACACTATGCATGAGTTGTAACGTCAGGAATTATGGGGAAAAACTGGACATGATTCATTTTATACCTAGAAAACTGGGAAAGAAGTTTGTTCTTCCATGTCAACAAAGATTTGAATCTGAGTGGGATGATGGAAAGTGCATGGAATGCCACATGGTTCCGGTCTGGACTCATTGCTTTTCTGAAAGATTTAGAAAATAGGTTAGTCAACGACTTTTGCATGTGGCTTACAAAAATAAGCTTGGCGCTTAACTATAACAAAGCAAAGTGCATACAATTTTTGGCATGAGGTTCTTCCAGAAGCAGACATTAACTGTCACATGTCATGAAATAATCAACGATGTCAACCATACGGAATTGTTAAGAGTGGCAATAGATGAAAGCTCACATGGAAGTAAAGGATTCAGGATCATGTGCAGAAACAATACCCTATTGTCTTTACTCCAAAAAGCCTGTTATCCGTTGTACTGAAAAGCGAAAGCTGATTTACTTTGCTCTTCCTTCTAACAATTTCAATCGATGTCTACGTAATTACCTTCAGTTTTTGATGATAGCTTGTCAGTATTTTAAGACTAAAACTGTAGTAAGACTTCGTATTGGTTTTGAAATTTGAATAAAAGATTGGAAATTGTGAAATCAACGTCTACTTGTGAACCCTACTTCCTACCACTTCTCCCATGACTAGGTGACCATTCTTTAACAATTTGCTCACGAATACACAAAGTAGTTGTTGGTAGTATTGTGTGTAGTGGACAAACTGTGAGGGAAATGATACGTTGTATGCAAATGTGTTGATTGTGGCGTTGAGTAGGTAGTACTCAATGTTTATTTCAGAGCTCAAATTAGTTACAAATGCACATTAGTTTCATGTTGGTTTGAAATCTGAATAAAAGTTTGTTAATTGTCAAATCAACTCCCATTCATGAATCCTGTTTCCAACAACTTTTCCCATGAACAGGCGATCCTTATTTAACAAATATAATCGCTAATACCCTGAGTTATTCCTTCACTGTGTTGGTGTTTCCGTTTGCTCTGTGGCCAAATTATGAGTAGAATGGTACATAGCATGCAAATGTGGTAATTATGAAGTCGAGTGGGTAGGATTAACACGTTGATTCCAATGCTCACATCAGTTATTAAAAAAGATTAATTTCAGTTATAAAGGTTTTAATGTCTCGTAGACAAAAAGGTCATCATAGGTGCAAAGCTAACTCAAATGAATGTGATCATAGTCTTGATAAAGTAACAATCAGGGCATTTGTCCATAGAGATTTAGGAACCCATGTAATTGGTAAGACTGCGTTGGGATTTGCTGTTTTTAAATGCCAGGCTAGAGTTTAAATCATTGTACTGCCTATCTTGTGGTCCCGTGAATTTCTTTACTTCTCTATACCCTAAAATCACTATCTACAACAAAAAAATAAATAAAACAACACAGGAATTCTACAATTTTGCTGAAGAAACTTTCTGACAAGACACTAACGGAAGTATCTATCCCTTACTAGTGTAACAATTTTTTTGGAGATGAATTTTCTAGGAAGCACAGTTTCTCATCACAACTCTAGAAGTTTTGTTCCCCTTCGAGCTATTGACCAATATCAAGTAAAGCTCAAGCCAGGCTGAGAACAATGGACTATTAGACAATAAAGCCTGAATGGCACGATTGAATGGAGTGCATGAGGCCCTGTGGCACTCCTTCAAAGAAACGTTCGAGCCCCCGTAGGAATCTGAACATCCTCAAAGAGATCGATACCAGATGGAAATTCCATTGTTCAATGGTCTGGCTGTCTGGTAACAATGAGGACAGCAGCTGAGACCACATAAATAGTGAATATTCGTATTTTACGTATATAATGTCCTTCTTGTCTACAAGACATTAAAGCCTTTTCAATTTAAACTAATCTGGATTTGCAATTGATTTGAGCTCTGGAAAACAGGTGCTCGCTACCCACTCGCTACCACAATTAGCATACTATGCAGGTATCATTTCACTTATAAAAACCGACAACGTTTACTATGTTGGTTGGGAAGACAGACTGAGTGGTTCCCAAGAACTAATCCATTTCTGGAAAAACACGGCTTTGGGCGCTAGAGAGCGTCGAAGTCTGAGATGGGTGCGCGCTCCACATTACGTCAGTAAACGCAACAAGGGTAGCACATCTTGCTGCTTACATTACAGAGATGCTTTGGACTGCGTAAATTCTACGTCAATGCAGAGCCTACATCAGCGGTGCTGAGCCATATGCACATGAGCCAGTATATGCAGTTAGTTCGGGTTCCCGGATTCGATTCCCGGCGGGGTCAGGGATTTTCTCTGCCTCGTGATGGCTAGGTGTTGTATGACGTCCTTAGGTTACCTAGGTTTAAGTAGTTCTAAGTTCTAGGGGACTGATGACCATAGATGTTAAGTCCCATAGTGCTCAGAGCCATTTTTTGAACCATGCAGTTAGTTGTCTTTGAATGTTACATATGTGCCATACACCATACCCTTCAAACTACCTCACAGAAAATAATCGAGAGGTATCAGATCCGGTGACGGTGGTCCACCGGTACAAATTTATGGACTCGGATATGCGTTGCAGCCACATGTCCATCTGAAAAATATATCTACGAAACGTGAGGTAGATTGGTCCTGTTAATCTGAAAGTAGATATAGTCCAATGATATGGTCATCAATTATCCCAACCCAGATGTCAATACTCACACTGTGTTGGTGATTTTGAATTACCTGCGTACACGGTGTTCGGTCCGCCCAAACATGCATGTTGTGCAAGTTTTACGTGCCGCCTCTAGTAAACGTACAGTCATCCATGTATTGCACCAAGCTCCGGAATAGTGGCTGGAGAATGCACTGTCATAAATACCACTGTGCAGATTGTACCTATTGTGGGATCCGCAGCTCGTGGTCAAGTGGCTAGCGTTGCTGCCTCTGGATCACGGAGTCCCCCCGGCTGGGTCGGGGATTTTCTCCGCCCGGGCACTGGGTGTTGGTGTTGTCCTCATCATCTCATCATCATTTGGGAAGTGCCGTGATTGGAAATGGAGAGATTTGGAACGTGTACGGGCGCTGATGACCACGATGTTGAGCGTCCCACAACCCAAAATCATAGTCACCACCACCACCCATCGTGATTAGCCTTCCTCCAGCAATGTCTGTACTTTCTGCAGTTGATATGGATGGAGGCACTTTTAATCGTGTGCAGCGCCTATGCCACGTGTCGAGTGCTGGTGGCTGGGTCCTCTTCGAACAGTGTCAGCACGACCTCCGTAACTTATTGGAGAGTACTGGACCACGGGGATCAAAAGGGAGGAGTGATTGATTGAGCCTGGGTCACACATTACTGAAACTTTTATTAAATTTTATATCAGCCTACTTCAGCATGTTACAGCTGACTTAGAAGCACTCACAACTCAAAGAAATATGACTTTAAAAACAAGCCAAAATTACTTAAGTCTTCACCTACATGAATCACTTAAGAAACAGTTCAGCAAATTACCTCTTATCAAGACAGCTCCAGCCAAAATTTCTTTCAGTTGTTTAAACAGGCTTACTAGTAACAGTGAATTCCGAAACCACAACAGCAGAGAAACTGAAGGCTGACACGTAACGTAACAGTGAAAAATTCTTATCTCAACAAAGAATTTAAGTCGTTGAGGAAAATAAACTTTTGTCAAGGGAGGCCGGCAAATGTGGTTTACTTGTAAAAGATTAAACCAGGCAATACACACATACAACGATAACTACCAAAGGAAATTCTTGATAATATAGTTCTCTTTGGCATGTAATTACGCAAACATAACGAACAAAACCGCCTAGAAACTGTTTCAGCTATCATAAGGAGAACTATCTTTCAACAAGTCCAACGAACGTTAGAAAATGCTATTCTAATAGATACAGATATTATACGGCATAGAAAACGTTAACTTCCCTTGTCCATTGCGTGCAGCACAGGACTCCCTCCCCTTCCCTCATGTAGCAGGTACACTATTGGCCATTAAAATTGCCACACCAAGAAAAAATTCAGATGATAAACGGGTATTCATTGGACAAATATATTATACTACAACTGACATGTGATTACATGTTCACGTAATTTGGTTGCATAGACCCTGAGAAATCAGTACCCAGAATAACCACCTCTGGTGGTAATAACGGCCTTGATACGCTTGGGCATTGAGTCAAACAGAGCTTGGATGGCGTGTACAGGTACAGCTTCCCATGCAGCTTCAACATGGTACCACAGTTCATCAAGAATAGTGACTGGTGTATTGTGACGAGCCAGTTGCTCCGCCACAATTGACCAGTCGTTTTCAATCGGTGGGAGATCTGGAGAATGTGCTGGCCATGGCAGCAGTCGAACATTTGCTGTATCCAGAAAGGCCCGTACAGCACCTGCAACATGCGGTCGTGCATTATCCTGCTGAAATGTAGGGTTTCACAGGGATCGAATGAAGGAAAGAGCCACGGGTCGTAACACATCTGAAATGTAACGTGCACTGCTCAAAGTGCCGTCAATGCGAACAAGAGGTGACCGAGACGCGTAACCAATGGCACCCCATACCATCACGCCGGGTGATACGCCAGTATGGCGATGACGAATACACGCTTCCAATGTGCGTTCACTGTGATGTCGCCAAACACGGATGCGACCATCACGATGCTGTAAACAGAACCTGGATTCATCCGAAAAAATGACATTTTGCCATTCGTGCACCCAGGTTCGTCGTTGAGTACACCACCGCACGCGCTCCTGTCTGTGATGCAGCGTCAAGGGTAACCGCAGTCATGGTCTCCGAGCTGATAGTCCATGCTGCTGCAAACATCGTCGAACTGTTCGTGTAGATGGTTATTGACTTGTAATGTCCCCATCTGTTGACTCAGTGATCGAGACGTGGCTGCACGATCCGTTACACTCATGCGGATAAGATGCCTGTCATCTCGACTGTTAGTGATACGAGGCCGTTGGGATGCAGCACGGCGTTCCGCATTACCCTCCTGAACCCACCGATTCCATATTCTGCTAACAGTCATTGGATCTCGACCAACGCGAGCAGCAATCTCGCGATACGATAAACCGCAATCGTGATATGCTACAATCCGACCTTTAACAAAGTCGGAAACGTGATGGTACGCATTTCATATCCTTACACGAGGTATCACAACAACGTTTCACCAGGCAACGCCGGTCAACTGCTGTTTGTGTATGAGAAACCGGTTGGAAACTTTCCTCATGTCAGCGCGTTGTAGGTGTCGCCACCGGCGCCAACCTTGTGTGAATGCTCTGAAAAGCTAATCATTTGCATATCACAGCATCTTCTTCCTGTCGGTTAAATTTCGCGCCTGTAGCATGTTATCTTCGAGGTGTAGCAATTTTAATGACCAGTAGTGTATATAACAGATCGATTCTTGCAAACGATACATGTAAAGGGACTCGAACCTGCAACTGACTGTAATTAATAGCTGGAATCACTGTTCTTAACATCACGGCAATTCACACTTCTTCCTTTCACTACAACTGCTGGCCAATGTAAATGAACACTGCGGATTCAGAAAACAGCAAGCAGCGGAGCCAGCGCCCAAATAAATCCTCTTTGTGCTTTAATATTGGAAGACAGACTGTCAGTGGACTCAATAAAGCTCACTGCATCCAAGAAACGGAACTCAGAAAATATGACATTATCTTTTAGCACGAAGATCAAGTGGAGTACAGGCTCGCTACGCACACCACAAACGCACACTCTTCCATCGTACAGGCCAAGCTGGAATACAGGTGACCCATATACAATCTTTTAGAGCATAAATTTAAGGGCTCACGCCACGCCTGCTGTGGACATCTGCTTACGAGGAAAGTCGTCAGAACTGTCCTCTTCCTCGTCCCGTTCCGTGCCAGCCCTACCAATTCCCTCCTTGCTGGCCCATAGGTAAACACACTTCCTGACAGCGATCTCGTAAATCGCAGACTCCGGAAAGTATTGCCATCTTAGGTCGTACGTTGGAACAGTGCTAACAATGGCACTTATTCCCCGACCTTATGTCGGCGATCAGCCGAAGCAACCCACTTAAGCTTTAGCACCCAGCTTAATCCGAGTCAAGTGAGCTTCTAGCTTCTTACTCGTTTCTACAGGGTGTTTCAAAAATGACCGGTATATTTGAAACGGCAATAAAAACTGAACGAGCAGCGATAGAAATACACCGTTTGTTGCAATATGCTTGGGAGAACAGTACATTTTCAGGCGGACAAACTTTCGAAATTATAGTAGTTACAATTTTCAACAACAGATGGCGCTGCAAGTGATGTGAAAGATATAGAAGACAACGCAGTCTGTGGGTGCGCCATTCTGTACGTCGTCTTTCTGCTGTAAGCGTGTGCTGTTCACAACGTGCAACTGTGCTGTGGACAACATGGTTTATTCCTTAGAACAGAGGATTTTTCTGGTGTTGGAATTCCACCACCTAGAACACAGTGTTGTTGCATCAAGACGAAGTTTTCAACGGAGGTTTAATGTAACCAAAGGACCGAAAAGCGATACAATAAAGGATCTGTTTGAAAAATTTCAACGGACTGGGAACGTGACGGATGAACGTGCTGGAAAGGTAGGGCGACCGCGTACGGCAACCACAGAAGGCAACGCGCAGCTAGTGCAGCAGGTGATCCAACAGCGGCCTCGGGTTTCCGTTCGCCGTATTGCAGCTGCGGTCCAAATTTCGCCAACGTCCACGTATCGTCTCATGCGCCAGAGTTTACACCTCTATCCATACAAAATTCAAACGCGGCAACCCCTCATCGCCGCTACCATTCCTGCACGAGAGACATTCGCTAACGATATAGTGCACAGGATTGATGACGGCGATATGCATGTGGGCAGCATTTGGTTTACTGACGAAGCTTATTTTTACCTGGACGGCTTCGTCAATAAACAGAACTGGCGCATATGGGGAACCGAAAAGCCCCATGTTGCAGTCCGATCGTCCCTGCATCCTCAAAAAGTACTGGTCTGGGCCGCCATTTCTTCCAAAGGAGTCATTGGCCCATTTTTCAGATCCGAAACGATTACTGCATCACGCTATCTGGACATTCTTCGTGAATTTGTGGCGGTACAAACTGCCTTAGACGACACTGCGAACACCTCGTGGTTTATGCAAGATGGTGCCCGGCCACATCGCACGGCCGACGTCTTTAATTTCCTGAATGAATATTTCGATGATCGTGTGATTGCTTTGGGCTATCCGAAACATACAGGAGGTGGCGTGGATTGGCCTCCCTATTCGCCAGACATGAACCCCTGTGACTTCTTTCTGTAGGGATACTTGAAAGACCAGGTGTACCGCCAGAATCCAGAAACATTTGAACAGCTGAAGCAGTACATCTCATCTGCATGTGAAGCCATTCCGCCAGACACGTTGTCAAAGGTTTCGGGTAATTTCATTCAGAGACTACGCCATATTATTGCTACGCACGGTGGATATGTGGAAAATATCGTACTATAGAGTTTCCCAGACCGCAGCGCCATCTGTTGTTGACAATTGTAACTACTGTAATTTCGAAAGTTTGTCTGCCTGAAAATGTACTGTTGTCCTAAGCATATAGCAACAAACGGTGGATTTCTATCGCTGCTCGTTTAGTTTTTATTGCCGTTTCAAATATACCGGTCATTTTTGAAACACCCTGTAAGTCACTTAACAGCACTCAAATGGAAATAAGGAATTTCCTTATTTGAAAGGGACCTCTTTACATCTGGGTAATAATTTTCTGCTAACCCCCTCAAAGCTTTAGTGACGCCTTGAAAGTTCTCAATGTAGACTTCGTCCTCATGTCGGTAGGAACTTAGCTGGCGTTCTTCATTACATCCCTCCTGTGAACCTCTCGAATGTTTTTCGTGCTTAATCTCCAGTGCGCAAGCACCTGATGCGTTATCAGCCTCTTAAATGTTGGTCTTGGCTAATCTCCACTAAGCATTCACCTGATGTGTATCCTTGCCTTCAGGCAAAAAATCCTCTTTTGACCATAAATTGCCAGCTGATACCCGAGAACTGACTCAGCCGATATCTGTTTATGAATCTCGTGGCGAGCAGTGTTAAAAGTCATGGTCAACCAGAGAAGCGAACGGTCCCAGCCACCCTGGTCCTTATTGTGATAAACGATAAGGGCTGACTTTAGATTCTGATTAATGGGTTCGGCATAGGCGGGATTCGCATAATACGGTAATAATGAGCATATGGCCTTAGTGGCCGGGAGACCCGTCGCGGGGCGGTTCGGTCGCTGCTCCACAAGTTCTTTAACGCCACTACGGCGACTTGCGAGTGAATGAGGATGAAATGATGATGAAAGACACACAAAAACCAGTCATCTCGAGCAGAGAAAATCCCTGACCCCGCCGGAAATCGAATCCGGGACCCCGTACGCGGGAAGCGAGAACCCTACCGCAAGACCACGAGCCGCGTGACGGCATAATACGGTGTTATTTGTTGCATTCTCATCCCTAAGCAAAACTGCTTGAAGTTATTTGCAGTGAATGTGCTTGCATCATCGGCCACTACCGACCATGGTGGTCCAGAGGTTTCCGATAATTCTACTCAACTTCTGGACTACTACTTGCTCTGTTGCTCTCCTGGTGCGCGGCAACCATACGAACGTAGCGAACGCATCGACACAAACTAATATGTATTTCTTGCCTGCCTTTAATCTTAGAAATTGGCCCACAAAATCTACATACCTACGATGGCAGGGCCTGTCGACAGGTTTAGAAGCTGAGTACCCTGTCTTCCTGCTCTGAGCAGGTTTGCTAGTCGCACAAACTTCACAATTTGCCAGCTTCTTGCGAATTTCGCTATCCATTTTGGGCTACACAAAAAGTTGTCGGATTTTTTCAAGTCTCTTGTAAACACCAAAATGGCCTCCCAGAGGAGACTCGTGGAAATACCGAAATAACTCTGGGATAGGTCCATCGGGTACGACTATCTTACGCTCTCCATGCCCACAATGCTTCTCCAACTCTCCAGCTGATCTTTTAAATATATATAGCTGTATCACATGACCTTTCTGAAGCGTTTGCTTAATGTCGTAAATGCATTGGCCACGGACTTGAAACTTCCTAAAATCCCAGAAATAAAAACATGGTCATGATGGAAGCAACACACATCCTGTGATCACCTCCTCCCGTTAGTAGGTTCTCAGTTCGAGTACCGTCATTCTGTTATCCCCTAGTATTACGTGTGTGAAACTTCAATGTCAGGTTCCTTGTTGTCCATCCAGCAATGCGCCCTGTTTTGCAGGGTCTGGGCAACATCCAGTTGAAGGCTTGATTATCAGTTTCTAAAATAAACGTTCTATGTTCAAGATAATATCTGAACGTTTCCAGTCCAAACAATACAGCAACAGCTTCTAATTGATAAGTGGAATATTTCTTCTCCAACTCACTTAAGCCTCTAGAGGCATAGGTAACTGCGTCTATCGCCTCCTTTCACTTGCAATAGAACCGCTCCTTTCCCTTGGCTGACATGTCGGTTTGTAGAATAAACTCATCATTGAAATATGAAATTAGGCATGGCTAGCACTTGAAATGACTGCAATATTTGTTTTAGTAGCTAAAATGCAGCTTCCTGAGATGGTTCCCAGCTGTTTTTACATTCCAGAATGAGATTTTCACTCTGCAGCGGAGTGTGCGCTGATATGAAACTTCGTGGCAGATTAAAACTGTGTGCTGGACCGAGACTTGAACTGCTCTCCTGCTTCTGTAGAATTTGGAAGGTAGGAGACGAGATACTGGTATAAGTAAGGCTGTGAGGATAGGCGGTGAGTCGTGCTTGGGTAGCTCAATGGTAGATCACTTGCCCGCGGAAGGCAAAGGTCCCGAGTTCGAGTCTCGGTCCGGCACACAGTTTTAGTATGCCAGGAAGTTTCAATTTGCATTGTTTATGGTGTAACTACATGAACAGTGCCGCCTTTTCAACAAACCGTTCGATAAATGTTCTATAAAAAAAAATCGCAATGAAAACTAATTTGGCAACTTCTTTAACATTATGTGGTTTTCGGAATTGGTTAATAATGTCTATTCTATCAGGATAGAAGCAGTTTCCGTCCCCATAGACTATATGTCCTGAAAATTTCATTAAGGTGCAGATAAAGACAACTTTTTCTGGGTTTACTGAGAGACGTGCCTTTCATAACCGTTCAGATCTTTCCTTTAGGTGCAACAGATGTTCCTGAATAGAACCACTGTACATTATTAAGTCACATAAATCGTGCTAAACAAATGTAAACTTTATATTGGAAAATATTGTATCCACTTACTGGGACAAAACTGGAGCAGCTTTTGCTAGCCCGAAAGGAACTCAGTTAAATTCAAATAAATTCCAATCCGCAGAAAATATGGTGACTGACTTCGAACACTCCTATAAAGGTATTTGGTTATGAGCCTGACTAAAGTCTAAGGTAGTAAACACACACCCTCTTTTACACCAACTGAAACGAGTGTGTAAGTACGGCAGTGGCACTGATCTGAATACAACTGTCTTATTCATACTCACAATAGTGCACTACTGCGCGAAACTCGCCACTGAAATAGAGTACCAGGAATATCGGTGCCGCATATGGTGATTTAGATGGTCGAAGAACACTTAACATTCTCCTTACCTTTTCCCATACCTTCAATCTGAGTGGAGATAACCTGTATGGGGCCTTCTTAATCGGAACTTGATCTGTCAATTTAGTACCATATTTAAAAGTAAGATAAACCCCCACTTTCTTAGAGAGGAAATCAGGAAATTCAGCCCAAAGGGACTCAATCTTACTTCTCATAAATGTATCAAAGTGAGCTATTTGATTATCTAATACATCTGATACCCCTTCACTGTCTACCCTTTACTGAGGTTTCACTACACCCACCGTCATCAAGTTTTCTTGCCAGTGATGAGAAAGCCTGAACAACGGTTGTGTCTGGAACCACGCGACCGCTACGGTCGCAGGTTCGAATCCTCCCTCAGGCATGGGTGTGTGTGATCTCCCCAGGTTAGTTAGGTTTGAGTAGTTCTAAGTTCTAGGGGATTGATGACCTCAGAAGTTAAGTCCATAGTGCTCAGAGACTGAACAACGGTTGTGGCTTGCTTTTGAAATAAAAGCTTTGTACCGCCCAAGCGGGAATAAAACACATCTTGCCAATGAAATCCGCTCCCAGAATACAACTAGTGGCCCAATTCCCCACAACGTTGATATTAATCTTCCAAGAAAAGTCGCACAGCGTCAGCTTAACTCACATACTCCCTAGTTTTGTCTACAGTCATATACTGCACCTTTTCCATCACCAACTCTCCCCGTTTACAAATTCCCTGATGTTTCAAAAATCAGTTAGATCAACAGCCGAAATGGTACCATCTAAATCTAATAACGATCAAACAGGTTCGCTATTCGATGCAGCGCAGACAAAAGGTAATTGCGTATTTCATCCACCCTTAACAGCGCTAATCGGTCTGTCCTGTCCTTCACGTAATAATTGCTATTGCATAGATTCCTTCTTTATGTGACCTGTCTTTTGGTATACCAATACCTGAGTTTCGAGACATCCTTTTTCGGCTGCCCTCGCTTCCCATTACTTCCTGGTTGTATCCCTCCGTGGAACCTTTTCCCTTCCATCTGTTTATTATTTTCCCCCGCTAAATTACTCATCGCGTGGCTCTCTTTGCGTTAAGCGAAAGCTCCCTTGACTGAAATTGTCTTATTACTTCATCCAACTGCGCGAATGTCCTTGATACCTGACAAAATGTTGCTCTTTGCCTACTTTCAGAATTAAATCCTTCCAGTAAGTGGGTTATTACTTGTACTTCCGTATAATGCAATACTAACGCCGCTACACTGATTTTAATTCGTCCAACATACTCCACTGGCGGTTACCTGCGGCCTTGCTCCCTTTCATATTGATAATAAACTATTTACTGTAATGCTCGACCTGGAATGAGCCCAGATACCCTGACCCAACATAACTGCCACATATCCTTTTGCTGAATAGCTTGCAAAATTACATCCTGGAGCTTGCGTTTCACCCTCATCACGGTTAACTTCAACCCTTTAAATCAGACATTTTCATAGTGCGAGCTCATCTTGAAACTCTAAAGTAAAACACAAAAAGTCCATTATAAGATCCACTGGATCTAATGACGTGTTAGCAGACTGACTCGAAGTTTCATGTAACGGGTTCAGTAACTTAGTAAACGTGGTACACAGAATCTTTCGCCTCTTATCATCATTGCCGGCCGCGATGGTCTCGCGGTTAAGGCGCACAGTCCGGAACCGCGTGACTGCTATGGTCGCAGGTTCGAATCCCGCCTCGGGCATGGATATGTGTGATGCCCTTAGGTTAGTTGGGTTTAAGTAGTTCTAAGTTCTAGGGGACTGATGACCACAGATGTTAAGTCCCATAGTGCTCAGAGCCATTTTTTTTTCTTATCATCATTGTGGGCCGTCATATTACTTTCAGTGTCCGACGCCATTAATCTATTATCGGTGTTTTGAAACCACTCCCGAATGATATTATTATAAGCCATTAACTTCTCAGCCAGTTGGTTATCCACACCGACCATGTCATTCATTCTATCAAGATAATGATCAAAGCGCGTCTGCAATCTACGTAAATGACTAGGGGTACAATTACCAGCGTCCTGGCTAATTTCTAGGATCTCTACGAACGAATCACAAATAGCAGCTGACGCCAAGCTTACCTCACTGGGGTCGGTCAGTTTACGTAACACCAGTAGGTGACTATGCTGGCGTTCTTGTTCAGTCAATTGTCAGTTGCTGTATTGTGCCCTTGAGTCAGCGGCGTACAAGACGTTCATTCAGGTCAGTATTACAGAAGTATTGGCAGCTGAACTGTCATAAACTGTTTCAAAGCCCAGGATTGGAACACAAGTTATATCTACTGAACATTCTCATGCAAATGAATGGAAACGAAGGCACTGCAGTAGAAAAATTACGACGCTTATTGAAGTTGACGTAAACAGCTTCGTAAATCGCTAGTACCTAGCTCCTGTAGACTGCATGTTATGCGACAGTCCTTTTCAGATGCTTTATTTCTCAGCACAGTTACCCATATACTGTTCAATATTTCAAATCGGTCAGCATCGCTTAAGATACTTCCGTCAACAATCGAAGAATGTCACTTTTTACAAGTGGAGTCGGAGGTGGAGAAACGCTAACATAATCGTACCAGTCTTGTGAACTGACTACATCAGACTGAGATCAAGAAGTGAAACTAGAACTATTTTCCCGTGTTTTTAACGTATTCACCACTTCCTCTAATTTCCTTATTGGGTGATTCCAGTTTTGCTTTTTTACTTTGAAAAAATGATTTAATTTATGCTTGCGAAGTTTCTTTTTGAGCTCTTGGCTCAATGATAGTTCCTCAAAAGAAGAAATGAACGTGTGAGATGTTCGATGTTGAAAAGTTGTGGTAATTTAAAGCTAAAATAATCATAAATGCTGTGTATTAAGGAAAAAGAATGAAAGTAGACTAAGTAAGGTGACTTTCTAGAATATGTGTTATCTAATGCGTAACCTGAAAAGTGAGAAATTACGTAGAATGAAATGTTTAAAAATTCTACAGACTGACTTTGTTAATCCTCGAGAACAGGGGAGCCTACACTTTTTGTTTTTGCCACTGCGAACCATATGACATTTCTAGAATTTTCGGTATACCGCTAAAGTCCGCTATAGGTCGTTCACTTTACAACGAACCCTGAGGTGGGGGAAATGGGAGGGTGGGTGCGAAAGCTTCTGTGATGATGGACGCAGGGATCGCGACACCTACTAAAGTAATACTTTTTGCCATCTTGCTCTTTGCTGACAACACGAGCAGTTTTTGCATCGTCTCGATCAACCACTATGTGTAGTAGAAATGTAACACACACAAGGTAGAAAGTTTCGTGAAACCACTTTTTTTACAGAGTCGTTCATGCTCACATGTGATACCGACTTGCGTCAAATAATATGAAACTAAATTAAGGCGGTTCTGATACAAATATTCAATGAATAAGAGATGATTAACATTCAAAATATATATTAAACTTTTAGTTCAATAATGGGTCAAGCTGCTGAAAACCATTCTGGGGTGTAATTAGCAGTCTTCGAAAGGGAGGTAAGAAGGAAATGACAAGTATTTTGGACAGGTCAGGATAACTGCTGGTGAATCCTGTGGATGCCTTGGGCAGATGGAGGGAATATTTTGAAGAGTTGCTCAATGTAGGTAAAAATACGATCAGTAATGTTTCAGATTTCGAGGTAGAATGGGATAGGAATGATGATGGAAATAGGATCACATTTGAGGAAGTGGAGAAAATGGTCAATAGATTGCAGTGCAATAAAGCAGCTGGGGAGGATGAAATTAAGTCAGAACACATCAAATACAGTGGAATGGCAGGTCTTAAATGGCTACACAGGATAATTGAAATGGCCTGGGTCTTAAATGGCTACACAGGATAATTGAAATGGCCTGGGAGTCGGGACAGGTTCCATCAGACTGGACAAAAGCAGTAATCACACCAATCTTTAAACATGGAAACAGAAAAGACACCCTCCCACTTCCCCCACCTCAGGGTTCGTTGTAAAGTGAACGACCTATAGCGGACTTCAGCGGTATACCGAAAATTCTAGAAATGTCATATGGTTCGCAGTGGCAAAAACAACTACAGAGGTATCTCTTTAATCAGCGTTGTGGGTAAAATCTTCTCAGGTATTGTTGAAAGGAAAGTGCGAGTATTAGTTGAGGACCAATTGGATGAAAATCAGTGTGGGTTTAGGCCTCTTAGAGGTTGTCAGGACCAGATCTTTAGCTTACGGCAAATAATGGAGAAGTTTTATGAGTGGAACAGGGAATTGTATCTATGCTTTATAGATCTAGAAAAGGCATATGACCGGGTTCCTAGGAGAAAGTTATTGTCTATTCTACGAGATTATGGAATAGGAGGCAAACTTTTGCAAGCAATTAAAGGTCTTTACATGGATAGTCAGGCAGCAGTTAGAGTTGACGGTAAATTGAGTTCATAGTTCAGAGTGGTTTCAGGGGTAAGACAAGGCTGCTACCTGTCTCCACTATTGTTCATATTATTTATGGATCATATGTTGACAACAATAGACTGGCTGGGTGAGATTAAGATATATGAACACAAAATAAGCAGTCTTGCATATGCGGATGACTTAGTTGTGATGGCAGATTCGATTGAAAGTTTGCAAAGTAAAATTTCAGAGCTAGATCAGAAATGTAAGGACTATGGTATGAAGATTAGCATCTCCAAAACGAAAGTAATGTCAGTGGGAAAGAAATATAAACGGATTGAGTGCCAAATAGGAGGAACAAAGTTAGAACAGGTAGACGGTTTCAAGTACTTAGGATGCATATTCTCACAGGATGGCAACATAGTGAAAGAACTGGAAGCAAGGTGTAGTAAAGCCAATGCAGTGAGCGCTCAGCTACGATCTACTCTCTTCTGCAAAAAGGAAGTCAGTACCAAGACTAAGTTATCTGTGCACCGTTCAATCTTTCGACCAACTTTGTTGTATGGGAGCGAAAGCTGGGTGGGTTCAGGTTACCTTATCAACAAGGTTGAGGTTACGGATATGAAAGTAGCTAGGATGATTGCAGGTACTAGTAGATGGGAACAATGGCAGGAGGGTGTCCACAATGAGGAAATCAAAGAAAAACAGGGAATGAACTCTATAGATGTAGCAGTCAGGGCGAACAGGCTTAGATGGTGGGGTCATGTTACACGCATGGGAGAAGCAAGGTTACCCAAGAGACTCATGGGTTCAGCAGTAGAGGGTAGGAGGAGTCGGGGCAGACCAAGGAGAAGGTACCTGGATTCGGTTAAGAATGAGTTTGAAGTAATAGGTTTAACATCAGAAGAGGCACCAATGTTAGCACTGAATAGGGGAACATGGAGGAATTTTATAAGGGGGCTATGCTCCAGACTGAACGCTCAAAGGCATAATCAGTCTTAAATGATGATGATGATGATTAATTCAGAAATAATACAAAGCAGTTGTGCAAAGCGTAATAAACTGAACATCGAGTGTAGTAAATTAGAGTCCAAAAATCAAAAAATTTCGTGAAAATCAAACTCCAACACTAAATCAGGCTTCAGAATCAGCAATTAGACAGGTTTTTGATCTAGATTCTGATGAAAGAGCATCTACACGTTTCAGGTGGAAGCGTGTTGCTGTTAATCTTTAAGAAGAGCTTGAAAGTCTGGCTCAACTGACATCAGCTTCACTCCCAAGTCTTCTTCAACGCTAATTCTGTTTCTGGATTTATTTTAATTTACAACAACTCAGAAAACCCACTTTCACACCTGTAACTAGTAGCATACGGCACCAGAAATCGGATTATTTGTTTCATAAGAAAGGAGTGTTTTCTTTTTGAAAGCATCTTCCACTGAATTATTGCAAGTCACGTAGATGAAAGTGTCTTTCGTGATTACTTCTGGTACATTTTCCTGAAAATCGATTTATATCCACTCATATTTTGTCTAACCTTCGGAAAAACACTTTCCGTAATAATTTTAAGGACCTCTATATATACAGGGTGTTACAAGAAGGTACGGCCAAACTTTCAGGAAACAGTCCTCACACACAAATAAAGAAAAGATGTTATGTGAACATGTGCCCGGAAACGCTTAATTTTACATGTTAGAGCTCATTTTAGCTTCGTCAGTATGTACTGTACTTCCTCGATTCACCGCCAGTTGGCCCAATTGAAGGAAGGTAATGTTGACTTCGGTGCTTGTGTTGACAAGCGACTCATTGCTCTACAGTACTAGCATCAAGCGCATCAGTACGTAGCATCAACAGGTTAGTGTTCATCATGAACGTGGTTTTGCAGTCAGTGCAATGTTTACAAATGCGGAGTTGGCAGATGCCCATTTGATGTATGGATTAGCACGGGGCAATAGCCGTGGAGCGGTACGTGTGTATCGAGACAGATTTCCAGAACGGTGTCCCGACAGGAAGACGTTCGAAGCAATTGATCGGCGTCTTAGGGAGCACGGAGCATTCCAGCCTATGACTTGAGACTGGGCAAGACCTAGAACGACGAGGACACCTGCAATGGACGAGGCAATTCTTCGTGCAGCTGACGATAACCCTAATGTCAGCGTCAGAGCAGTTGCTGCTGTACAAGGTAACGTTGACCACGTCACTGTATGGAGAGTGCTACGGGAGAACCAGCTGTTTCCGTACCATGTACAGCGTGTGCAGACACTATCAGCAGCTGATTGGCCTCCACGGGTACACTTCTGCGAATGGTTCATACAACAATGTGTCAATCCTCATTTCAGTGCAAATGTTCTCTTTACGAATAAGGCTTCATTCCAACGTGATCAAATTGTAAATTTTCACAATCAACATTTGTGGGATGACGAGAATCCTCACGCAATTGTGCAATCGCGTCATTAACACAGATTTTCTGTGAACGTTTGGGCAGGCATTGTTGGTGATGTCTTGATTGGGCCCTATGTTCTTCCACCTACACTCAATGGAGCACATTATCGTGATTTCATACGGGACACTCTAACTGTGCTGCTAGAACATATGCCTTTACAAATACGACACAACATGTGGTTCATGCACGATGGAGCTCCTGCACATTTCAGACGAAGTGTTCGTACGCTTCACAACAACAGATTCGGTGACCGATGGATTGGTAGAGGCGGACCAATTCCATGGCCTCCACGCTCTCCTGACCTCAACCCTCTTGACTTTCATTTATGGGGGCATTTGAAAGCTCTTGTCTACGCAACCCCGGTACCAAATGTAGAGACGCTTCGTGCTCGTATTGTGAACGGCTGTAATACAATACGCCATTCTCCAGGGCTGCATCAGCGCATCAGGAATTCCATGCGACGGAGGGTGGATGCATGTATCCTCGCTAACGGAGGACATTTTGAACATTTCCTGTAACAAAGTGTTTAAAGTCACGCTGGTACGTTCTGTAGCTGTGATTTTCCATTCAACGATTAATGTGATTTGAAGAGAAGTAATAAAATGAGCTCTAACATGGAAAGTAAGCATTTACGGACACATGCCCACATTAAGTATTTTCTTTCTTTGTGTGTGAGGAATGTTTCCTGAAAGTTTGGCCGTACCTTTTTGTAACACCCTGTATAATAATGTCTCGAACTTAAATTTCTATGGGAACTAGTTCTTTGTCTTCCAAAAATGATGTAAGTGTAGGTCTTGCGAAAAAGTTCATTTTCAGTATTTGTGAACTTTCTTTTGAAAGACGATATTTTGCTATCTGCTGAGAAAGCTATTGTGCCTCCTCCTTGTAGACCCATTTTCAAAATATGAAGCCTGTCAAAGGTACCGAGAAACATAAAAACCTCGGACCTCAGTTCAAATATTCCGTTTCAAATCTTTCCGCGAGAGAGAGCCATCTTACTTCGTTATGTAAAAATTTTAAATTTACCTCCCATATCTTCACACAATAGCGTGAACAGCCGTGAGTTTTTAAGAGCACTTGCCTTATGAAGTTTAAGGCCTTTCAGAATCTGTCAAAAAATTTCGAGTAAATACCTCGTAGCCAATCCTTCTCGGCGTATTACACAGTGAATCAGGTGCAACGGTCTTCACTTTTGCAGCAAGTCCTGTTACGTGACCATACATTGCTTTCGCCCCGTCTGTATAAACACCAACACATTTTTGCCGAGGAATACCTACTTTAAACAAATAAAGGTCCATCATAATGAAAACGTTTTCTGATGCAGCATTTGAAGCAAGTGGTTTGAAAATAATAACTCTTCTTTTATATCTATATGATAATCAAAACGTACAAAAACGAGTAATTGCACCATATTTGGGACGTCTGCACTATAGTATATTTGAAGGGCAAAATAAGTGCACTCTTGCAGTTGTTACAACAATGTTTCTTCAGTATTGGAAGATTTGTATTCATTTTACCTTATGGTTGGTTAATGGAACTTTTCGTATCTCTTTGGCAACTTTTTTCACCAAAACTGTTTGTACTACGTCTCTAGCCACGGGCAGTAAGAGAGACACACCAATTGTGGGAGGTTATCCTTCCTTTGCAATTCTAAAACCAGCCAGGTATGATGTTGTTATCAACTTACCTATTACTATCAGTGTTTATAAAATTTGTCATGCATTTGGAGGGTTTTTTTTAAATAAAACCTAGATTTCCTTTTAAAAAAGTCAATAGGTTTACCAACTAACACAGAGTGTCTAGGGCCTTGATAACGTTTTAACAAAGAAGGCTTCACGCTTTGATTTGAAAGCGTCTCTTAGCATATAATGCACTGGGGAATTCGGTTATCACTATTTTCTGTTCCATTGTTTATTGTAATATCAAATCTTAAGTTGCATTCGTCGTACTTGTAATTAGGCATTTTAAGATTTTTAACTGCTTTCTTGGAAGTAGAGGGAGCTTCCTGGCTTAAAAATCGCCTCATGCGTGACTTAAACACAATGACGTGTAAGACACACAATCAAGTTAATATTCACATCACAATTATAATAGTCAAGAATCTTCTCGATGAAAAGTGGCACGAAAACTTTCGTATAGCCACCGACAAAATTTTATCAAAATATCGCCGACGTCAGAGCAAGATGAATCATTCCAGCGCAATCAACGATGAGGGAGGTGTGGGAAGGGTAAATCAGACCTTCTGTATTCTGCCACAGTCTGAAACAAACATTCTGCGGTAACTCCATTTTTTAAACATTTTACAGATGCTACTTTTATCAGTCAGTTTCCTACTGTCAAATAAAGCAACGTAAGCGAGTTACTTTACCTATAGCAGAACGTGTTTTGTTTACTTGTACTCGAACCACCTGAAATGTCCTTGGGCACCACCAGTGGACAAATGTTTACCACTGTCTGGGAACCCCTGTTCCAGAAGATACACCCGTTGAAAGAAAGCACGTCAGTGCAATATTTTATTCATTACAACAAGATAACTCTAAACGTTAAGGGTATTAGTACGGCAGTCAGATTATTTTGTTCACTGATTAGCTACGTCGGTTAAATTGAAGAGTGTGGCTGGGGGTGGCGAGTTAAGTTTCTATGAATGACACTTATATTTTGAAATTTTTTGGCTTTAAATTAAAAAGTCTTTTTGCCGTACCACTGCTCACATGTAACTCGCTGTTTTTTTTTAGTTTTTTTTTTTTTGTATCAAAAGCTTCGCTATCTATGGCAAAATAGTAGACATACAAATATGATCCCCATTTCTTTTCACTCATGCAGCAGTGATCCAAGCAACTGAACCGGTCATATGTAACCTTTCAGCTTCTTACTTGGTACACTAAGGGCAAATGCATTCGCGTAATGTGACTATATCATACAGCTTCTCCAAAAACGTTTCGAGACAAAGCCCCTAGTACAGCTAAGAATTCGTCGATGGAATTCTGAAGTTTTCGTGTCTCTTGACTCGTGCTTTCCAATATACACGATCTGATACTAAATGGCACTGCACTAACCATTAAGCATTAATTGCTTGACCTTGAGCTGTTTGATTAATTCAATTTCATTTCATATTCACAGCTACAGTTAAGTACCAGACATGAACATGAACAAAGCGCTAGCGTGTTTGTTATTTCCTTGCGTAATTTCCATGACTCAAGTGGTCAGATTGCAACGCGAGCTGCAAGTGTCAACACATTTCCCCACGTAACATTCCACTGAACAAGCTATTGATTTTTTGCAGAAAAACAAGTTCGCCACGCTAAGTTTGCGTGATTTTGCCGTATTCAACAGTTTTCAGTTTCCGTCAGCGTGTTGCAAATTGTTGCCGTTTTCCGGATGAACACAGTTTGAAAATTCTCCCAAAATTGCCTATTTTAAAGCATAAATTGTAGGTGTGGAATATCAGGGAAGGATCGGAAGCCCTGTAGGTCTGTTACAGAAATGAAATATGAATCAAAAGTAAAATTATACAGGGTGCTACAAAAAGGTACGGCCAAACATTCAGGAAACATTCCTCATACACAAAGAAAGAAAATATGTTATGTGGACATGTTAGAGCTCATTTTATTACTTCTCTTCAAATCACATTAATCATGGAAAGGAAACACACAGCAACAGAACGTACCAGCGTGACTTCAAACACTTTGTTACAGGAAATGTTCAAAATGTCCTCCATTAGCGAGGATACATGCATCCACCCTCCGTCGCATGGAATCCCTGATGCGCTGATGCAGCCCTGAAGAATGGCGTATTGTATTACAGCCGTCCACAATACGAGCACAAAGAGTCTCTACATTTGGTACCGGGGTTGCGTAGACATGAGCTTTCAAATGCCCCCATAAACGAAAGTCAAGAGGGTTGAGGTCAGGAGAGCGTGGAGGCCATGGAATTGGTCCGCCTCTACCAATCCATCGGTCACCGAATCTGTTGTTGAGAAGCGTACGAACACTTCGTCTGAAATGTGCAGGAGCTCCATCGTGCATGAACCACATGTTGTGTCGTACTTGTAAAGGCACATGTTCTAGCAGCACAGGTAGAGTATCCCGTATGAAATCATGGCGGTGAATCGAGGAAGTACAGTACATACCGACGAAACTAAAATGAGCTCTAACATGGAAATTAAGCGTTTCCGGACACATGTTCACATAACGTCTTTTCTTTATTTGTGTGTGACGAATGTTTCTTGAAAGTTTGGCCATACCTTTTTCTAACACCCTGTATATTTAAGTACTCCTAACTACAAGTTGTCTTCTCTCTGGCTTCCGCCTTCCCCCATACAGCACATCATGGTAATTACATCCCGATAATTGCGTAATGACACGTTTTCCGTTCGTTACAGTATATGTAACGTCGCATATCCAGTCTTAAAGTGTTGTGCCCCATTGAGTTTTCTGAAACATTGCCCTTATTTTTAATGTCGTTAAAAGGCCATGTGAAACTGACTATTTATGGTTTATTTAAGTAGTAACCACCTAATCTTGAAACTGAATGGACAGTACAAAAGTTACATTTATTGTCAGGTAAGGTTAGCATGATTAAGTTAACTCAATTATTTAATAGCTTTTCACTCTTCCAAGATATGCATAAAAAACTTACCGTGAAATATCACGACCGATGAACGGGCCAAACAACATAATCTGTCACGTTAAGTACTGCAACTCCCTTGTTGCTATCAGTGTGACAAAATGTGTTATTTGTCGTCTAACCCTCAAGTAAACGAACTGACGCTCGGTGATTGGTCAGTAACACTAGGACACAGCCACTCTGTATTTTATGTCATTGGATATAGGTGCAACTTAAGTATTAGAAATACTGCGTTCACAGAAATTTTGTTATGAAAGTGAGTCGGACGATTTCGAGACACGTCATCCCATAAGAGCTAAACTGAATAGCTGGACGAAAAACATATCACGGAATTGACGTTTATCTACTCTGTATATCAATAAAAACTCTGTACCCAGTTTCCAGAGATGGAAGAGGGGCACAGATGCCTCCTCTTAGCTCCCCTTACGGACGTCTATGGGTATACTGTTGTTATACCATTACAGATTAAACTCTGAGGTGATCTGAAGTCTACAGTATCAAAGGCGTTCAAGTTTTTGGAAATCACTGTTATATTTAAACCATGTTTTCTTTATTTCAATTGTTAGTGATCTCCGACGCCATAGTTCTTCTCTGTAGATATCGATAGAATACAGAATAAGGTGTCACAATTAAGTTAACCTTCGACCTCAGTGGACAGTCAGGTACGTAGGATGCAGGAGGGAGAATTTTGTCCCCACGGTCACAAGGGACGTAAGAGGGGAATGTTATCTGTCTGCCATAGAATCATGACACTTTTGGGTGCATGTACGTATATAATAAGCGGCCATGGTATAAATTACACACGGGAGCAACAAGGTTATGTGAAAGCATATCAGAGTTGTTCGTTTTCAAACACGTTCAATACGCTATTTATTTTTCAGTTAACACACACTGCACGAGTTCGTCAAGCTACTATAACACTACCAGTGTTAGATAACTGAAGTTGACAATAGTCAAAACACACACACACACACACACACACAGACAGAGAGAGAGAGAGAGAGAGAGAGAGAGAGAGAGAGAGAGAGAGAGAGGGAGGGAGGGAGGGAGAGAGAGAGAGAGTTGCCAGCAATAACAAGTAGAGAACCGCTCAGCTTAGTGTTGCAATTCACGGGCATCATGGTACTTCTCACTGCTGCCAAACTTTGCAGTCTAACACTCACTGCAATCATTGTAAATGTTCAACAGGCAAAATTTAATCTCATGTTCATTACAACTACTAACTGCCATATTTTAAAGTGAATGATTTTAAACATTCATAAAAAGCTTCATGACTCCGACAGGGGGATTTGAAACACCCCTTCCCCCCCCCCCCCCATCTCCACCCCGTCCCCCTCCCGTATCCACGCCCCTGCAGTTCGTTCTAATGCTCTTCTTTGCGACTCAGAAATTAGCGCACTGCTTCTCAGACAAGCCTGATCCTTCACATCCCACACATTCTGAAAAATATTAGTAACATAGTAATATAAATATGGTAAGTAATCAGAACTTGTTTTTCTACCACAGTAATGTACACCGCCATTCAATCACTCGAGATCGCTGTGCTGCCATAGTGGTTCAGAACACTGGGCGATCAAGAATAAAAGGGTGGAGCGATTGATTGAGCTTTGGTCACATTTTACATCAATATTTATTGAAACTTTCATGAAATGTAATATTAACCCAGTTCAACATACCAATGCCAACTTACATGGAATCACAGATCAAGGAAATATGAATTTAAGAAGAAACCAAATTTACTTAAATCTCTTAAGCCTTCACTTATATAAATCATTTAAGAAAACAGTTTAGTAAATATCCTCTCATCCCGATAGCTTTAGCGAAAATACCTTTTAATTATTTAAATAGGTTTGACAGTAATTCAGAAAAAGGAATATTAGAAAAAAGGGTGGAACGTAACAACAGTCAAAAATTCTTATCTGAAGAAAGTATTTATCTTTTAATTCGTAACAAACTGACAACTAATACCGAATCGTGCGGTATAAACCACAAAGTTCTTGAAGAAAATGTACTTTAGTTAAGACAGGCCGGCAATTGCGGCATGTATGTGGAAGATTTAATTGAAAACCAGGCAATATAAATATGCAGCCATAACCACCAAAGGAAACACTTGATCATGTGATTGTCTTCGGCACGCTACTACTAGGGAATGAAGCTGAGTAGAGACTTTACAGCACTTATAAGGAAGAGTATCTTTCAACACGTCCAACTAACATTAGAAAATGCTGTTGTAATAGACACAATACCTGTATGTTAATATAAAACATAAAGAACATTAGCTTCCCTTGTTCACTGCGTGCTGCTCTGACGTCACTCTTCTTTCCACATGTGACAGGCATTTACAACACCGAATTTTTCAGATAATAAAAGTAAAGAGGATAAATCCTGCAACAGACTAATTAAAAGCCAGCAGTCATTGATCTTATCATGAAGGGAATTCAACACTTCTTCCTTTCACTACAACTGCTGGCCAGCATAAATATCAGTACACGTCCCAGTAAATGATAATCACGTGAGTGCAACTTGGATTCAGAAAATAGCAAGCAGAAATTTCAGCGTCCAGAGGAACACTATGTGCGCTTTAACACTGGAACACAGACTGTCGGTGGACTCAATGCAGCTCACTGCCATCCAAGACGGAACTAATCAAACATGACAGTATCATTTAGCACGGAGAGCAAGCACAGCGCAGGCTTAATTATTTATCTATTGTTTATTTAGCCTGACCAAATTAGGACCTTAAGGCCCTCCCTTACATCCGACCAGGCGGTGGTCTCTAGAATGCGTTCATTCCTGTGATTCTAAAGTTGGTCACTAGATGGGAACACTGACCAGGAAATAGCACGTGTTCCCAGTTACATTATCCTCCAAATGCAACACTCTCTCTTACTATATGCTCAACTCAATTTGACACCGCTATAAGTCAAAACTGGTAAAATATGCTGCTTATAAACGTTTCATTTCAGAAATGTCAGAAGATTAGCTTGGAAACCTATTTTATAGTTTACCAAAACACTTCATTTCATAATTACCCTTCTGCGTCTTTCACATTGTGTCCATATTCTGTTACTCTAAACACAAAAACTATTCAACTGGTTATAAGATTTCAACGGAGATTTTGTTTTAAATCTGCTGATTGCACATTATGTCATTCCCACTACGATTAATTTTGAGGCTTTCTTTCAAACTTGCACGGTTCAATACTACCGTTTGTTACTGAAGTTTATGTGCACTAGAGGTAAATTGTATAAAAAATGAAGATTTCCCAGATATGCTCTATAAAAACGTATTCCTTTTCACACTTTCTTTATTTCAGCGCCGGCCGGGGTGGCCGAGCGGTTCTAGGCGCTACAGTCTGGAACCGCGCGATTGCTCCGGTCGCAGGTTCGAATCGTGCCTCGGGCACGGATGTGTGTGATGTCCTTAGGTTAGTTAGGTTTAAGTAGTTCTAAGTTCTAGGGGATTGATGACCTCAGAAGTTAAGTCCCATAGTGCTCAGAGCCATTTGAACCATTTTTTATTTCAGCTGAAAACAGCTTTTACCAACCTCCTCTTTCACCATTACCTTTTTCTAACTATCCTGATGAAGTCAAACAGAAGCTGTAACGTTACGCCACCACCTTTCAAGTTTGTGGCTGTGACCTGTGGCCAAGCAAACAGAACGGCACAAAGTTGTCACCACGTTCTGAGGCAAGAAAATGCAGACAGGCCACGCTGACATAACGGAAGTCTCTGTCCCGGCCAAAGAGCATTACTAGTTACCACGTGTCCAGCCCCATTAATGCTGGCAGATCTGAAACACTGTTCACACACAAAATAGTACAGGGGCCAGGCTGTTGCAGTGGTGACCTGGATCGTATCACGTCCTAGCCTGGCACTGCACCACTTGTGGGGCCCAGCTATGAAGTATTTTGGTATCGTCTGCAGGAAGCTCCGAGAGATGCTCCATGACAGTCGTCCAGCCTACTCCTAGCTGCAAGACTGTGAGATGTGCTGATCCTGATGCTGACAGGAGCTACACTGGTGCCTTCTAGCTGGGTACCATCTGCAGACTGACATCGACTGACTTCTGGGCACACAGCAGCTGTCCTCAGTTCGTATGTCCTCAGTTCGTACCTGCAGTTGAATTGCTCCCGAAAAATCAGCAGTCTGGACTGTACGCATGCACTCTACTACCGCACACTTGCTTCCTCGTGCTGCTGATGCAGTATCCCAAGTTGGGGTCTTTGGTTGGTCGCCACGCTCTGATGCTGTCTGCAGTGGGAGCGCCTCCAGCTTTTAGCTAGCCACCCATTTGCACCAAAAGGTTTGGCCAATGTACTACAAACAGAGCTGCTGTTGCTACGTGCCTGCCACCTGCCTAGGCTGACTCAGCACTATAATCGCTTAGGGGCTCACATTTCATCGTCCGCGATGTCGCATGCTCGGCTTTAAGACTTCATGAGCCAGCCACCTCCTGAAACTGTGTGCTAAATACATTCCACCGTCCATGGTCGTAGCCATGAGTAAGTCACCAGTGCATGAGCGGAGCTTTTAGAAGGGACAGATACGGGGTGTTCAAAAAGTCTCTCCGCAGTGCCGTACGATTGTTAGCCGCGAGTGCCGTATGATTGTTCGCCTGCCTGGGTTACTTCCCTTCAAGTGGACTCTCCCAACATTCGACTGTTTCGTTTATCTCAACCAGAGTCAGGAGTATCATTGGTGTGTATCTTTACGTGTTGACGTGAACGTTTAATTTTAGTTCCTTTGTTCGTTTGTTTCGTTTTTGTCACTGTTAAAATGCTAACCATTGAAGAACGTGTGTTTTTGGTCGAAAGAGTGTTCAAAGCTAGCGGTAAATACACCAGTTGGTCAAACATTTAATTCAGTTTTCCCGGAGACACCACTCTCACATGACACTGTGCGAGATTTGATTAACAAATTTTGAAGTACGGGTTCAGTGACAGATGCACCCAGAAGTGGTCGTCTTAGCGTTTTGTATGAGGATAAACTACTCGATATTTCCGTTAAATGTCCATAAGCCCGAACAAGCCAGTAAGAAAACTCGCCCAGGGAATCGATGTTAGTGTCGTAACGGCCCACACAGCTATAAGGAAAAAATTAGAACTTTTCCCATACAAAGTGACAGTCGTGCAAGAAGTGAAAAATACTGATCTGCATTATTGTCAATGGTTCAGAAATTTCGTTCAACAAAATGGAAGGGATATTCTTAATGAAACGTTTCTCACTGATGATGCGTGGTTTCATTTATACGGGTACATGAACTGGCAAAATTCTCGTATGTGGAGTACTGCAAATCCATTGTGTATTCATGAGAAACCACTTCATTCTGTGAAAATAGAAGTTTGGATTGCAGTTTCTAGACGTCGAATTGTGAGTCCCATATTTTTCAACGAACCAATAAACGCCCAACGATACTGTAGTGGCATTCTGTACCCATTCATAGGAGAACTTGTGTTAAGTGAAATACTGAACGGTTATTTTCAACAAGGTGGTGCAACCACGCATACAGCTCGTGTTTCACTGTCACTAATTGCTGAATTTTTTATTTTTTGATGATCGCAAAATTTCACAAGGACTTTAGCCTCCATGATCGCCTGACCTAACACCTTCTGACTTTTTCTTCTGGGGTGCAGCGAAAGCAACCGATATAAAAACTGTCTAAAATCCATCGATGAGTTAAAAAATGCAATATCCACTTTCACTGCTTCTGTTACAGATGAATTGAATTGTGTATTCAACAACGGGGGGGGGGGGGGGGGGGTTGCACTTACTTTTGTATGTAAAAATGAATGAATATCCAATAAATTAATAACTTGTATTTCACTGAGCTTCGTTTCGGTACAGTCATTGCGGCATATGGCACGTGCGGCTAACAATCATACGGCACTGCGGAGAGTGTTCTTGAACACCCCTTAGAATAGCAGTGGAGAAGTTATTGTTGGAATTCAAGTACCTATTTAGTCCTCGTAGCCAATTACCACCAAGCCCAGTGATGCACCACAGGACCCTAATTGAGAGTCAATCACCCATATACTGTAAGCTGTATAGGATGTCCCATCACCTACAACTGTTAATGGAGGAAATCATTAATCAGCAATTATACAATGGCATTATTAGCCTGTGGAGTGCGCCTTTGACGATTAGAGACCGGATTATGTTGTTGTTGCTATTGTGGTCTTCAGGCCTGTGACTGGTTTGATGCAGCTCTCCATGCTACCCTATCCTGTGCAAGCTACTTCATCTCCCAGTACCTAGTGCAGCCTACATCCTTCTGAATCTGCTTTGTGTATTCATCTTTTGGTCTCCCTCTACGATTTTTACCCTCCACGTTGCCCTCCAGTACTAAATTGGTCATCCCTCGATGCCTCAGAACATGTCCTACCAACCGATCCCTTCTTCTCCCCAATCCTATTCAATACTTCCTCATTAGTTATGTGATCTACACAACTAATCTTCAGCATTCTTCTGTAGCACCACATTTCGAAAGCTTCTATTCTCTTCTTGTCTAAACTATTTATCGTCCATGTTTCACTTCCATACATGGCTACACTCCATAAAAATACTTTCAGAAATGACTTCCTGACACTTAAATCTATACTCGATGTTAACAAATTTCTCTTCTTCATAAATGCTTTTCTTGCCATTGCCAGTCTAGATTTTATACCCTCTCTACCTCGACCATCATCAGTTGTTTTGCTCCCCAAATAGCAAAACTCCTTTACTACTTTAAGTGTCTCATTTCCTAATCTAATTTCCTCAGCATCACCCGACTTAATTCGACTACATTCCATCATCCTCGTTTTGCTTTTGTTGATGTTCATCTTGTACCCTCCTTTCAAGACACTGTCCTCTCCGTTAAACTGCTCTTCCAGGTCCTTTGCTGTCTCGGACAGAGTTATAATGTCATCCGAGAACCTCAAAGTTTTTATTTCTTCTCCATGCATTTTAATACCTACTTTTTCTTTTGTTTCCTTTACTACTTGCTCAATATACAGATTGAATAACATCAGAAAGTGGCTACAACCCTGTCTCACTCCCTTCCCAACCACTACTTCTCTTTCATGTCCCTCGACTCTAATAACTTCCATCTGGTTTCTGTACAAATAGTAAATAGCCTTTCACTCCCTGTATTTTACCCCTGCCACCTTCAGAATTTGAAAGAGAGTATTCCAGTCAACATTGTCAAAAGCTTTCTCTAAGTCTACAAATGCTAGGAACGTAGGTTTGCCTTTCCTTAATCTTTCTTCTCACGTAAGTCGTAGGGTCAGTATTGCCTGACGAGTTCCAACATTTCTACGGAATCCAAACTTATCTCCCCCGAGGTCTGCATCTACCAGTTTTTCCATTCGTCTGTAAAGAATTCGCGTTAGTATTTTGCAGCTGTGACTTATTAAACTGATAGTTCGGTAATTTTCACATCTGTCAACACCTGCTTTCTTTGGGATTGGAATTATTATATTCTTCTTGAAGTCTGGGGGTATTTTGCCTGTCTCATACATCTTGTTCACCAGATGGTAGAGTTTTGTCAGGACTGGCTCTCCCAAGGCTGTCAGTAGTTCTAATGGAATGCTTTCTACTCCCGCGCCCTTGTTTCGACTTAGGTCTTTCAGTGCTCTGTAAAACTCTTCACTCATTATCGTATCTCACATTTCATCTTCATCTACATCCTCTTCCATTTCCATAATGTTGTCCTCAAGAACATCACCCCTGTATAGACCCTCTATATACACCGTCCACCTTTCTGCTTTCACTTCTCTGCTTAGAACTGGGTTATTCATGCAAGTGGTTCTCTTTTCTCAAAAGGTCTCTTTAATTTTCCTGTAGCCAGTATCTATCTTACCCCTAGTGAGATAAACCTCTACATCCTTACATTTGTCCTCTAGCCATCCCTGCTTAGCCATTTTGCACTTCCTGTCGATCTCATTTTTGAGAGTTTGTATTCCTTTTTGCCTGCTTCATTTACTGCATTTTTATATTTTCTCCTTTCATCAATTACATTTAGTATCTCTTCTGTTACCCAAGGATTTCTACTAGCCCTCGTCTTTTTACCTACTTGATCCTCTGATGCCTTCAATATTTCATCCCTCAAAGCTACCCATTCGTCTTCTACTGTATTTCTTTCTCCCATTCCTGTCAATTGTTGCCTTATGCTCTCCCTGAAACTCTGTACAACCTCTGGTTCCTTCAGTTTATCCAGGTCCCATCTCCTTAGATTCCTACCTTTTTGCAGTTTTTTCAGTTTTAATCTACAGTTCATAACCAATAGATTCTGGTCAGAGTCCACATCTGCCCCTGGAAAAGTCTTACAATTTAAAACCTGGTTCCTAAATCTCTGTCTTACCATTACGTAATCTATCTGAAACCTTCTAGTATCTCCAGGGTTCTTCCATGTATACAACCCTCTTTCATGATTCTTGAACCAAGTGTTAGCTATGATTAAGTTATGCTCTGGGCAAAATTCTACCAGGTGGCTTCCTCTTTCATTTCTTAGCCCCAATCCATATTCTCCTACTGCGTTTACTTCTCTCCCTTTTCCTACTGTTGAATTCCAGTCACCCATGACTATTAAATTTTCGTCTCCTTTCACTACCTGAATAATTTCTTTTATCTCATCATACATTTCATCAATTTCTTCATCATCTGCAGAGCTAGTTGGCATATAAACTTGTACTACTGTAGCAGGCGTGGGCTTCGTGTCTATCTTGGCCACAATAATGCTTCACTATGCTGTTTGTAGTATCTTACCTGCACTCCTATTTTTTATTCATTATTAAACCTACTCCTGCATTCCCCCTATTTGATTTTGTGTTTATAACCCTGTATTCACCTGACCAAAAGTCTTGTTCCTCCTGCCACCGAACGTCACTAATTCCCGCCATATCTAACATTAACCTATCGATATCCCTTTTTAAATTTCCTAACCTACCTGCCCGATTGAGGGATCTGACATTCCACGCTCCGATCCGTAGAACGCCAGTTTTCTTTCTCCTGTTAACGACATCCCCTTGAGTAGTCCCCGCTCGGAGATCCGAATGGGGGACTATTTTACCTCCGGAATATTTTACCCAAGAGGCTGCCATCATCATTTAATCATACAGTAAAGCTGCATGCCGTCGGGAAAAATGACGGCTGTAGTTTCCCCTTGCTTTCAGCCGTTCGCAGTACCACAACAGCAAGGCCGTTTTGGTTAGTGTTACATGGCCAGATCAGTCAACCATCCAGACTGTTGCCCCTGCAACTACTGAAAAGGCTGCTGTCCCTCTTCGGGAACCACACGTTTGTCTGGCCTCTCGACAGACACCCCTCCGTTGTGGTTGCACCTACGGCACGGCTATCTGTATCGTTGAGGCACGCAAGCCTCCCCACCCGCGGCAAGGTCCATTGTTCATGGGGGTAGGGGCCGGATTATATGCATCATAAAAACTTTAAAATACGCATGCAAAAATGCATGAAAAATTCTTAAATATGAATGAACAGTGTCTGAATACTCAAGATCAAATAATAAAAAAACATGCAGATACTGCGTGCATTACATCTTAAAGTCGAACCTGCGCATATCAGTTACGAGGAAAAGTTCCGGTCATGCGAAAATACGGTACATTTAGAACACTATCATTTCTGAATACTTCCAGGTGGAGGTTAGGAAGGGGGTCTTCCTGGGATTCTTTCCTAAAAATTTGCATATTGGGGACGTTTACCGTGTTTCAAAAATTGTTCCTTCTTTGCCGTTGTTGATAACAAGCGAATGCGATATGAGTGAGTCGCAGCGAAACAATCGATGTGCACAGTACAACTTCGC
Source organism: Schistocerca gregaria (assembly GCF_023897955.1). Taxonomy (NCBI): domain Eukaryota; kingdom Metazoa; phylum Arthropoda; class Insecta; order Orthoptera; family Acrididae; genus Schistocerca; species Schistocerca gregaria. Next base: position 191,163,637 of record NC_064921.1, read on the forward strand.
GATATATCGCACACACAGGGGCTCGCTCAAAACTCCGTATTATTTAAAAAAACTGCATAAAATCATTAATTTTTTGATCAGCATTAACTTTTAATTAATACTATTGGACTAAATCATCATTTACAATTTATTTACATTATCTATTATTGTAAACATAAACGACCAAGTACTGTTCCAAATGTGCGGTAGTAAGATTGTGTCTTCGATCACTCAAAAAAAATTTATAAGCAGAAAAGGACCAATCCACATCAGCTGAAGTAACTGGGCATTATTTGAATTTTGGTGCTATGTTGGCACTTATTGTTTCTGGTAAAAGCTCACCCATACCATTAATAAAACTATCAATTTGGCACAAGGGTTCAAAGCCTGGGGTATTGCTTAAAATGGTTTCAAACTTTTCTTTAAGTTTTCTAGGGAATACCTCCAGCAATGAGGAGTTCAGTAGGATAATGTTATTCATTAACTGAACAGATTCATTCAACGTCAAACCTTGAGTTTCAATCTTTTTAATACTTGCAGGTATATGGTAAAAATGAGTTCTAATCACAGAAATATCTTTTTTAATACCGGAATCATTAAAAGCTTCCTTGCTGGCAAACTGCCCAAGTCCCTGCACTATCGAAGTCATTTAGTACCCCTCTAATGGCCTCCAAATGTTCATTGTAAAACAAGACAGCTTTGACCCACGTAACCCAACGAGTTACCACTGGTTCAGGAGGTAAATGCACATTGGTAGTTTTTGTTTGTAGGTCTTGATGCGAACAGGATCCTTCAGAAACACTTACTTTGTGGATAAAATCAGTTTATTTGCATTCGCAAAAGAGGGACGAACTTCTTCAGCAAGGCGATGTACTCCATGATCAAAATTAGGGTAAAATACTCGGAGGACTTTTCCTGCTTTGATCAAATAGGGAGCAGCATATGAAATAAACACAAACACGCTTTCATCTGCACAAGATTCTGAAAATATTTTTCTAATACCCTCACTCACAGGTCTGGCGATCGTAGAATGATGTACTTTTTCTTGTTCTTTGCAGGCCGCTAAATAGAAAGAAAAAGGCTCTTTTTTAAAAGCACCAACAATTAAATTTGTAATGTAGCGGCCACAAGTGTCTGCGTATTTCTTTTAGAACATTTGCGTAAATTTTCGGTATTTAATTTTTATGCACTGTTAATTTATCCGGTATATTTTGATTTAAACAATATTTGCGCAGGAAGTCTTTCAGGATAGGGTTTGTAAGTTTGTGAAGAGGAATATTGCTTACAATGAATGCTTCACATAGACCCAAGTTAAACCAAATTTTTTGGTTACTTTTGGACAAGTCCCTGCTGCTGCAGCTTTTTGTTGTCAGAAGTTATTGACGTAAACCTTTCTTCTGCATACCTGCGACGTGAAGACTTGTCTTGACGTGCTGGTCTCATTGAAACTTTTTTTTTTCTTTTTTTTTCACGAAACATTTTTCTCGCAAACTCGACAATATAATATAATTCCGTTATATGTAAATGTTCCAGGATGGTCAGGTATCCACAAAATGACATTTCTTTTTTCGGGCGGCAAGATGCACAACACGTTACACACTACACGTCGTTAAAACGTGCAACTGTGTACAAGTAAAAGCGACTAAGCTTGCGTCATTTAATTGTTGCCGACGCGTACGGTATGCCGGCGGACGGCATTAATCGGGGCCGCGGGCGCAGAAGCATTGACTCTGCCTGTTCCTGTTCCTCTTCTGTAATGATTTCGCTAGGCGGTGGCCTTCCAGTTAAGCGACTGCACGCAGTTCTAGGTCGCGGTTAATCTGTGAGCCATCAATACTAGATCGAGCTAGAGACCGCCCGTCTAAATTTTTAAAATATTGTAAACATAGAGAGAAAATATGCATCGTCACTATGTTTTCGTTAAAATGTGCAATGACTGGTAAAAAGGAGGCAAATATGCAAATGTATATACAACATTCAAATGCATATAATCCGGTCTCTAGCGATAATACTGAAGAAAAGTTCAGATGGTATGAAGAAATTTAGATTCTGTCGTGACTACAGATACCTCAATGCACATATGATTACAAACGAGTATCTCATCGAATGTAATGGAAACTCTCAATAACTTGGGACAATGTAGGTATTTTCCACTATAGATAGAATAAATGGCTGTTGTCAGCTGGAAATAGTACCAGAGGACCGGCCAAAAACTGCATTTACAGTTCCTTGGGGTCCTTACCTGTATCAACAAAAGTTGTTTGGTTTGAAAAATGCTCCAACCTCATTTCAATGTGTGTTGAATGGTGTTTTGAAGGGGTTGAAGTTGAGACAATGTATATTGTATCTAGACAATATTATTGTTTTTATAAAGGATATGAAGGACCATGACATCAGTTGGGGGAAGTTTTTAAGAGAAAGCATTCAGTGCACCTAACTCTTAGCAGAGAGAAGTGTCATTTTGCAAGAAGTGAATTACTTGGGACATGTAAATAGCCAAGATGGAGTAAGGACAGGCTCCAGATTAGTGAATGGTGTATAGAGTTTCCTATCACCGAACACAAACAAGAAAGTACAGTCGTTTTTTGATTTAGCAAATTAACGTAGGAAATTTGTAATGGGATTTGCAGTTAAAGCACGACCTCTTACACACTTGTCAGAGAAAGGTGTGGAGTTCCATTGGACACAAAACTGTCAAGGAGTATTTGAGAAACTGAAAGAATTACCAGTGACTACTTTCATGTTTGTCTTCTCTTATAACAACAAGAATTCCTTTTCTCATATGACGCTATCAGTCATGTGGTAGGATATTTTTAAGTCAAGAAGTGCAAGGTATACAACATCACATCAATTGAACCAAGCAGAATGGAGCTATTCTACCATCAAAAAGAACATATGAAGTTTGACGCAATTATGCTGATATTTATATGGGAAAAAATCAAAGATACTGACAGATCACACTGCGTTGAAGTTGTTACTGGGATTAAACGATCCATCAAATAGACTAACACAATGGTTGTTAACACTGAGCCAGTTTGAAGGAGTTCACATACCCAGTAATAAACACGGTAATGCAGATGGATGTAGCAGAAAAATTAGTGTAGTACTGTTAGTAGATCATAGTACTGTAGAATGGCAAACTGCTCACACTGATTGCAAACTATTTTCAGCACAACCATCCTTTGCCATTCACGATGGTACATTGTGTAGGACAATATGGTTTACACACTGTATCACACTGCGTAAAGAACTATTGAAACAAACACATGATCACATGTTAGATGGCCGTGGAGGGGGTAAAACGACAGATCAAAGAGCAGGCGAATATTACTGGTGAAGAATGCATAGACGTGACATAGAGAAGTATGCCAAAAAGTCATCAGTGTGTGCCACTACAGAGGTTTCAGAAGCTACAGAACATTTTGAAATCATCAGAATGGGTATTGTAGGTCTTTCAGCCTGGCACTCTGACCATTTTAGGACATGTATAATGTTATATTGAGATGCTCACTATTCCAAACTAGCAGACAGACTTGCTAACATCACTACAATGGCAATTGTGACTGAAATGGGCACATGACCATCAGCACTGGACATTGGCGCAGTGGCAGAGCATAGCATGGTCTTATGAATCCGAATACGTTCTTCAACATACCAATGGGAGGGCGCAAATCCGTCGTCTTCCAGGGGAACAGCTCCTTGACACACGTACTGCGAGACGGAGACAAGCTGGCAGCGGCTCCATTATGCTCTGGGGAAAATTCATATGACGACCATGTTTCCTAACAGACATAGCATTTTTCAAAAAGATAATATGCCATGTCACAAGGCCAAGAATGTGAGTAAGATCTGAACCCGATCAAACACACCAGAAAAGTGATTGAACGTGGCATCAGAGCTCATTGCCCACCTCCCCCCACTCCACGGAATTTATAGGGTGTGCAGATGTGGTGCCAACTCCCTTCAACAACCTAACTAAACCCTCGTTGCTTCCACGCCACGTAGCATCGCCGCTGTTATCTGTGCCAAAGGCGTATGTACCGCCTATTAGGTAGAAGGTCATTATGTTCTGGCTGATCACTGTAATTGGATACTGAAGTTTGGAGTTCTCAGAATGATAATCAAGAGTCAGGGCACCAATTTTATGTTGGAACTGATGAAGCAGTTACGCCATTTGTCATGTTTCACAAACTGTGAACAGGTCCATTACATTCACAGGCTAACAAAAGTACAGAGTGTGTACAGCGAACGATAGGGAAGCTGCAAAGCTGCTAAGTCACTACGCGAATAGCGATCATAAAGATTGGGATACTTTCTTGCAGCACGTGGTAGAGGGTAATAGTTCAAAAAGTGGTGAGGCCACAGGCCTATCGCCGTATAAGATAGTACATGGTCGAAAAATATCTATGCTATTTCAAGCAATCAAACCAATGGGGGGGGGGGGGGGGGGGGGGACGGTGAACCAGTACGAAATTTCGCCAAAACACTTAAAGAAGTGTGTAAGTGGACACAAATGGCTAATATCAAAGTGCATGAGCATCAAGAAAGAGTGGGACAATACAATGCTGAACTACTGGAGTGTTGTGTAGGTCAGTGGCGGATGCTGTCACGCCCATATACACACACACAAAAAAGTTCGTTTCCTGGTAACAGTTTCAGGTTATTGAGATGAAATCGCCAATGAATGTGAAACTGCAGCTACCAGCACATATGAGCATCGTATATAACAGGTGTATTCGTCCTTGCGGGGATACAGAAGACTCGTTGCCATCAGTAATGGCGTACTCTCTCAAAAGAAAAGAAAGGGGCAACAGGTTCAAATGGCTATGAGCACTATGAGACTTAACTTCTGAGGTCATCAGTCCCCTATAACTTAGAACTACTTAAACCTAGCTAACCTAAAGACATCACACACATCCATGCCCGAGGCAGGATTCGAACCTGCGGCCGTAGTGATCGCGTGGTTTCAGACTGTGGCGCCTAGAACCGCTCGGCCACCTCGGCCGGCGAAGGGGCAAGAGGTATATGGGGAAATGTGTAATACCTAAACAACTAGACCCCAATATTAATTTAAATTAATGTTTTCTTTTCCTCATTTGTAATAAGAAATTTGCACACTATTGCAGAAGACGGCAAAGTAGGCTTCTAATATTATCTTTGTAGCAATGTCCGGAGAATATTCATTTTTTTTAACAACTTTTGGTTCAGTCTCGTGTGAGAGTTCTTATGTTTTAGATCTCACGCAAAAAGTACGTTTAATATTTACTCGTGTGTCAACAATGCACATGAGCATGTGCATTTAGACACAGAGAAATCTGAAAATTTAAAAGACATAAAAACAATTAAAATAAGTCATTTCTGACGTTAAAGAAAGTATTGATGTTTTTAATGAAGAGATAGGTTCAATAAGCGACAATCAAGAACACCTAGAAAGTGAATTAAAGAAAATCATGGACACATGCTCATGAATCTTCCGCATCTGTGCAAGGACGAATACACCTGACTTACAGGATGGTCAAATGTGTTGGTAGCTGCAGTTTGCCATTCACTGGCGATTTCATCTCGATAGTCAATAGTAAAAGCAACAAATACATACTTTCAGAGTTATCATAGATGCAAGAATATTTTTATTTATTACGCCAATATTCTTTTACAAGCACGACTTTTGCCTGCACTCATAAGAAGAGGTAGTAATTTCTTCCATTCTGCAAGCCATCTTAAAATTTATATATGTTTTAATAATCAAGATTGAATGGATGGACTGTATCCTCGGCAACCACAGAAAATTAAAGGTAATTTAATAATGTCAGCGTAACTTAACACTGACTTATATTAAATATGTTATATATGTGTAATAATTGACCAACTGACATTTTCCTAAGCACCAAGTTTGCTGCAAAATACGGTTTGTGTGACTTCAGTATTGCTACGTTGCATTATATTCTCCTTACATTGCGAGGAAGACCGTTCATGGCACCAATTTAGTTTCAATAAGAATTCATGCTTTCATTCCAGTACTGCAAGTAGTAATTATTTCTCTTTACCTAAATTTTATGCCGATTCTTACTTTTTGTGTTAGCTGTTGGGTTGCCTCCCAGCACGGTTATTCCAAAATCAATGAACTAACACAATTGGCGACCGATTTTCTAGGACAACGTCATAGCTAAACAAGAACAGACCTTTTCTAGCGAATGTTAAATGAACATACGAAAAAATTATTGTCATTATTATGTAAGAGGCAAACTAATTTTTGTCTATTTTCTTATTTCATTGATACGTGTGCAACAACGAGAAGCAGAGAATAAAAAGGATCAATATATCCACCAATGGGAACGTAAGTGAGCTTGACTACGCAGAGAAGGTAGGAAATTTGCGCAATAGCTTGCATGATTACGCTTAGTAGCGCCTCTCTTGTCATAGTTAGCTTTCCTTCCTTTTTCCTCACCGTTTCCCTAGTAGAAAATTTATTAATCGAAAGGACTCAAAAATCCTACCAAACTTTGACTCATCAGTGTATTGTAAATTATTACGAAAATTTCAAGCATTTGTGTCGTAATATTTTCCGACCATTTTACATGAATTTATCGAAAGACGATTTCACAACAGACTGCATGTTTTAGATGCAAGATTTGATTACATCAAAATTTTTCTACTGATTTTTATTAACTTTTTTGGTAATTGCTAGCACGATCAAAATGGCTGACCAAAAATTATCCATTGTTGAACATAATACAGAAGGTGCCATCGGCCAAGATGGCGGTGAAATGAAAACTAAGCGCCAACCGCGCAGCTAGCAGAAAACCGACATGAATCAGTGTCACAGATGTAACAAATGACAGCACAGATACACAGACAAACTATGACGATATCACGATGACTATCGATGAGACTGTTTCATGCATCTCCCGAAGCAATATATCGCTGCTGAATGAAGAAGAGGAACGTGGAACTTACGTTTAAGTAATTCTAAGTTCTGGGAGACTTATGACCTCAGATGTTAAGTCCCATAGTGCTCAGAGCCATTTGAACCATCTGAACGGACACCGATTATCGCCAATCGCTATATAACCCCCCCCCCCCCCCCCACACCCATGAACCATGGAACTTGGCGTTGGTGGGGAGGCTTGCGTGCCTCAGCGATACAGATGGCCGTACCGTAGGCGCAACCACAACGGAGGGGTATCTGTTGAGAGGCCAGACAACCGTGTGGTTCCTGAAGAGGGGCAGCAGCCTTCTAAGTAGTTGCAGGGGCAACAGTCTGGATGATTGACTGATTTGGCCTTGTAACACTAACCAAAACGGCCTTGTTGTACTGGTACTGCGAACGGCAGAAAGCAAGGGGAAACTACAGCCGTCATTTTTCCTGAGGACATGCAGCTTTACTGTATGGTTAAATGATGATGGCGTCCTCTTGGGTAAAATATTCCGAAGGTAAAATAGTCCCCCATTCGGATCTCCGGGTGGGGACTACTCAAGAGGACGTCGTTATCAGGAAAAGAAAACTGGCGCTCTGCGGATCGGAGCGTGAAATGTCAGATCCCTTAATCTGGGAGGTAGGTTAGAAAACTTAAAAAGGGAAATGGATAGGTTAAAGTTAGATATAGTGGGAACTAGTGACGTTCGGTGGCAGGAAGAACAAGACTTTTGGTCAGGTGAATACAGGGTTATAAACACAAAATCAAATAGGGGTAATGCAGGAGTAGGTTTAATAATGAATAAAGGAATAGGAGTGCGCGTAAGCTACTACGAACAGCATAAAGAACGCATTGTTGTGGCCAAGATAGACACGAAGCCCACGCCTACTACTGTAGTACAAGTTTATATGCCAACTAGCTCTGCAGATGATGAAGAAACTGATGAAATGTATGATGAGATAAAAGAAATTATCCAGTTAGTGAAGGGAGACGAAAATTTAAAAGTTATGGCTGACTGGAATTCGGGAGTAGGAAAAGGAAGAGAAGGAAACATAGTAGGAGAATATGGATTGGGGGAAAGAAATGAAAGAGGAAGCCGTCTGGTAGAATTTTGCGCAGAGCATAACTTAATCATAGTTAACACTTGGTTCAAGACTCATAAAAGAAGGTTGTACACGTGGAAGAATCCTGGAAATACTAGAAGGTATCAGATAGATTATATAGTGGTAAGACAGAGATTTAGGAACCAGGTTTTAAATTGTAAGACATTTCCAGGGGCAGGTGTGGACTCTGACCACAATCTATTGGTTATGAGCTGTAGATTAAAACTGAAGAAACTGCAAAAAGGTGGGAATTTAAGGAGATGGGATTTGGACAAACTGATTAAACCAAATGTTGTACCGAGTTTCACGGAGAGGATAAGGGAACAATTGTCACAAATGGGGGAAAGAAATACAGTAGAAGAAGAATGGGTAGCTCTGAGGGATGAAGTAGTGAAGGCAGCAGAGGATCATGTAGGAAAAAAGACGAGGGCTAGTAGAAATCCTTGGGTAACAGAAGAGATACTAAATGTAATTGATGAAAGGAGAAAATATAAAAATGCAGTAAATGAAGCAGGCAAAAAGGAATACAAACTCTCAAAAATGAGATCGACAGGAAATGCAAAATGGCCAAGCAGGAATGGCTAGAGGACAAATGTAAGGATGTAGAGGTTTATCTCACTAGGGGTAAGATAGATACTGCCTACAGGAAAATTAAAGAGACCTTTTGAGAAAAGAGAACCACTCATCACTAGGGGTAAGATAGATACTGCCTACAGGAAAATTAAAGAGACCTTTTGAGAAAAGAGAACCACTCATATGAATATCAAGAGCTCAGATGGAAACCCAGTTCTAAGCAAAGAAGGGAAAGCAGAAAGGTGGGAGGAGTATATAGAGGGTCTATACAAGGGCGACGTACTTGTGGACAATATTCTGGAAACAGAAGAGAATGTAGATGAAGACAAAATGGGAGATACAATACTGCGTGAAGAGTTTGACAGAGCACTGAAAGACCTGAGTCGAAACAAGGCCCCAGGAGTAGACAACATTCCATTAGAACTACTGACGACCTTGGGAGAGCCAGTCCTAACAAAACTCTACCATCTGGTGAGCAACACTTCAAGAAGAATATAATAATTCCAAACCCAAAGAAAACAAGTGTTGACAGATGTGAAAATTACCAAACTAGAAGCCGACTTCGGGTAAGATCAGTTTGGATTCTGTAGAAATATTGGAACACGTGAGACAATACTGATCCTACGACTTATCTTAGAAGCTCGATTACGGAAAAGCAAACCTACGTTTTTAGCATTTGTAGACTTAGAGAAAGCTTTTGACAATGTTGACTGGAATACTCTCTTTCAAATTCTAAAGGTGGCAGGGGTAAAATACAGGGAGCGAAAGGATATTTACAATTTGTACAGAAGCCAAATGGCAGTTATAAGAGTCGAGGGACATGAAAGGGAAGCAGGAGTTGGGAAGGGAGTGAGACATGGTTGTAGCCTCTCCCGGATGTTATTCAATCTGTATATTGAGCAAGCAGTAAAGAAAACTAAAGAAAAATTCGGGGTAGGTATTAAAATCCATGGAGAAGAAATAAAAATTTTGAGGTTCGCCGATGACATTGTCACTCTGTCAGAGACAGTAAAGGACTTGGAAGAGCAGTTTAACGGAATGGACAGTGTCTTGAAAGGAGGATATAAGATGAACATCAACAAAAGCAAAACGAGGATAATGGAATGTTGTCGAATTAAGTCGGGTGGTGCTGGGGAATTAGATTAGGAAATGAGACATTTAAAGTAGTAAAGGAGTTTTGCTATTTGGGGAGCAAAATAACTGATGATGGTCGAAGTAGAGAGGATATAAAATGTGGACTGGCAATGGCAAGAAAAGCGTTTCTGAAGAAGAGAAATTTGTTAACATCGAGTATAGATTTGAGTGTCAGGAACTCGTTTCTGAAAGTATTTGTATGGAGTGCAGCCATGTATGGAAGTGAAACATGGACGATAAATAGTTTGGACAAGAAGAGAATAGAAGCTTTCGGAATGTGGTGCTACAGAAGAATGCTGAAGATTAGATGGATAGATCACATAACTAATGAGGAGGTATTGAATAGAATTGGGGAGGAGTTTGTGACACAACTTGACAAGAAGAAGGGACCGGTTGGTAGGACATGTTCTGAGGCATCAAGGGATAACAAATTTAGCATTGGAGGGCCGTGTGGAGGGTAAAAATCGTAGAGGGAGACCAAGAGATGAATACACTAAGCAGATTCAGAAGGACGTAGGTTGCAGTAAGTACTGGGAGATGAAGAAGCTTCCACAGGATAGAGTAGCATAGAGAGCTGCATCAAACCAGTCTCAGGGCTGAAGACCACAACAACAACAACAACTATATTAACATGCAAAGTACAGCAGAGTCCCGCTAATGCCAACCACGGTAATCCGAACATTCGGTTAATCCGAACGTTTTGTTAATCCGAACATGAAAAAAGACTAAGTACGGAAAACTGTGCGGTAAACTGCTGTACATACACACATTTTTTAAATTTACATTGTACAGTAAACATGTATTAGAAAAATTGGCAAGGAAACATTAGGTTTAAATAACGCAAAACAATGAAAGAAATGCTGCCAAACTTAAAAATACAGCGGACATTTTATCCCTACTTTTTAGATGACAAAAACTCAGTCATTGTTTATTGGCGTAATGAAGACAGTCTGTTATATAACGCATAGTTGCGCCATATTCTCATAAACATCACATCAGCAGGTGTAGCAATGGGCTATTAGTCCTAATAACGTAGCTCGAGGTCAAGGGTTCCTGCTGCGTCACTGTGTAGCACCAGCTCCCCTTTGTCGCTTTCAGGCTCATTCTCACTTTCGTCACAGCAGTCCACTTCTTCCTGATCTTGAGTCACAGTAGCAACTAAATCATGATCATTAAGGTTCTCCAGACATGCCCCATCCATTGCCATCGACTCATTTACGTCTCCTTCGCTAGCTTCTTCTCATCCAGGGACTGTCTCATTTGTAGTAGAGTTTCCTCTTCATTTTCAACAAGGTTGTCCTGAAGTTCAAGAGATTTCCATAGTTTTCTCCACGATTTTCTCAGAGTAATTTCTGAAATATTCTGCCATGCCTCAGCGGCCCAATAAACAACATCCTTCATGTTAGTCTTTTTTATTTTGTCCACTAAAGGAATGCTATCATGTTGGATCAGCATTCTTAAAAATTGTTTTCAGTAAATCAGTTTTAATATTTGCAGTACACCCTGGACCATCGACTGTAGAAGTGTAGTAACATTCTGCGGCAAAAATTTCGCCTAATTTCTCCATCACATAATTCTTTGGTGCTGGGGTGAGATGGCGCGTTATCAGTCAAAAGAATTGCTCGAGGAGACAAATGATTTTCCTTAGGAAACCGTCGAACAGACGGAACAAACTGGCCATGAAACCATTCTTTGAACAGCTTACCATCCATCCATGCTTTTTTCTGCTTGCGATAATATACGGGCTGGGCCTTCATGTTGAATTTTTAAAAGCTCTGGGGCCAGCAGATTTGCCGATCAGCATTAAAGGCAGCTTGTGATTTCCAGCAGCGTTGTTGCACGCTAATAAAGTCACACGATCTTTGTACATTTTAAAACCAGGAGCATGGTCTTCTGCTTTTGATTCCAGGCTTTTTGTTGGCAGAGCCCTAAAACTAAGACCAGTCTGGTCAGCGTTATAAATTTGTTGGGGAGAATACTTATCCCTCTCTTACCATTTTTCAAACACACCCAAGTATTTCTTCGCTGCATCACAGTCAGAAGAAAGCTCCTCTCCAGTAATTGTTAGCTGACGAATTCCATGACTTTTCTGAATCCCTTCAGCCAACCTGTACTCGCACTAAAAAACTCATCACCATTCATTAACTTGTTCAGGTAAACAGATTTCTCCTGAACTAGTGCTCCACTCAAAGGAGTTCCCCTTCCTCTTTCTTGCGTAAACCAAACGAAAAGAGCTTCATCCACTTTATCGTACTGGGACTGTTTCTAAGTCTGCCGAATTTCGAGTGTTTTTCCCGAAGACATTGCACAGGACAATTCACTTGGTTCTTCTCCCAATCACAAATGGTTGCTTTACCAACACCCAGTTCTGTTGCCAGTTTAGATACATTCTCACCATTGTCTATCCGCTTCAGAGCATTCAGTTTTTCTTTGAAAGTTAACGTTGTATGTTTCCGTTTACTAATGACGAAAATACGTACACCAATACGCCTGAACGAATACAATACAACTGTTACTCGTGACAGCGATCGACAAGTAACATAAGCAAGCGCTTTGCGAGCCAATTGGCAGTGCACTGACCTCAGGCACTACAAAGGTCTCAACAATGCACAACAACAAGGGCAGGGAGTGAGAGTGGGCCATTGTTCCCACACTTTTTCCCATTTGTTACCGTGCTGTACCTACCAGGGTTGTGATATGTACGAGAATTCTCGTAAGCATACGAGAATTTCGTCATTTGTACGATGTACGAGGCAAAAGTGAATATCGTACACGAACATACGAGAATTTTGCCTAAAACTTTTTTTTTTTTTAGCGTTTAGTCCGATCGATAACTGGAGTCGTTACAGACGGCTTACTCCATCCTATCCTAACTTAGTCTACAGACATCAAAGAAACATAAATGCCCGCGAGGGAACTCGAACCTTAGTAGTTGCGGGCTCGTGGCTCGTGACACCACACCAAGTCGTGTGGCTATGGAGGCGGGTCCAAATTTTTTACCAAATATACATTATACACATTTGTTTGGAAAATAATCAATTCATGTGTTATATTTTAAAAATGATTAGAAACTGTTACGAATCCATGCAGTCTCTGTTAAGCAACAAATTTCGGGCAGTAGAGAGAGAGCGCCAAACTACCGACATGACAAAACGATTAAAGTTGAGAATGAGGCTTAATTCAAAGCCTGGCCCTGGAAAATAAATTACATAAGCTAACAATAACGAATCACTTTGCTTTGCATGACATATTTAACTCAGTCTGAATTATTAAGTTTCAGAAATAGAGCGGCCGACGAATCTCAAAGCACTAAATGGAACTTTAATTGAATATTATTGGAAAGCAATTAACAGTAGACCTAATTACCCTACAATACCGTGGAACTGTTAAAAGTACAAACTAAAGACATTTCATCAGACGGTATTGTTTCGTCTTCAACAAACGATACTCTTATCAATGCGTATTTCGCGTATAGTCATTACGAGTACGTTTAGCTGAATTCATTTACCGTGTAGTTTCTTTTTGCAAGTGTTTCGGATTACCGTGTGTTACTGTTGAGTGGGGAAATAGGAAGTGACAGTGCATATGACAACACAAGCACGAAACTTCCGTGCACGCCGGAGAAAAAACGTCTAAAAAGAGGTGAAATCTCGAAGACAGAACGGCCTGTCCATCGACAACAAAAATTTCGTGATGAGTGGCTACATATGCACAGGTTTACGTAATTGGCTGGTGAGCGATAGTGATCCGCTCAGGGCGCGATGCACATATTGCAATACCTATATGGTTTCCGAAATCCAGAATATTAAAAACCATTCCAGAAGTAAGAAGCACCTAAACATGGTGCAGTCTGCTACCGTGCGACAGCCTTCAGTTGCTCAATTTGTCACAAACGCACAACCAGTTAAGAGGAAGGTTGCTAAAGCTGAAATCAAATTATCGGCATTCTTAGCAGAACATAATGTGGCATTTTTAGCTGCTGACCATTTATCCGGTTTGTTAAAAGATATTTTTCCAGACTCGGATATTGCAAGGGCAATGACTCTTAAACGGCACAAAGCACGTGCCATTGTTTCTAATGTTATTGGGACGTCACACAAAGAAGTGTTGGCGAAAAAACTAACCAAATTTAGCATGATGACGGACGAGTCCACCGATATCGGAACTGTGAAAAATTCCTACGTGGCGATCTGCTTTTATGACAAAGATTCTGGTGAGTAATAATAAGAGCTAGTTTTGAAATAATAACCAAATTAATTCTAAAATAAATTTTCCTGTTAAGTTACCACTTTATATCACCTCTCCTTTTACAGGTTGTATTGAAAGTAAGTTTTGGGAACTATATAAAGTTTATGAAGATGGAGACTTCAATGTTGAGAAAGCTTCTACTGCAGAAAATCCCTACAATGGTGTAGTAAAAACGTTTCAACAGCATAACATTCCATTTGCCAATATTATTGGCTTTGGAGCAGATGGTTGCAGTACTATGATGGGAGTTCGTAATTCTGTAGCAAGCAAATTCCGAGATAGCTGCCCGGGAATTTTTGTAATGAAGTGTGTTTGTCATTCGGTGCATATATGGGCAAGCGAGACGTGCAAGAGCCTTCCAAGAGCTTGTGAGGACCTCGCGAGGAATATTTATGGTTTTTTCAAACTCAGTACGAAGGGGCAGGCAGAGTTCAAGGAATTTCAGGTATTGTAGCATTTTATATCTCATAGACTTTATTTTACGTCCGATCGTGTGGAAATAGGCTAAACATGATGTTTTATTCCAGGTATTTTTAAACTTGGAACCACACAAATTACTACATCCTTCACAGACACGTTGGCTGTCAATGATCGTGCTTGTTAGGACAGTGCTGGAAAACTGGGATGCTCTAATGCTGCTTTTTAACCAAAAATGGCTTTCTGAGCGAGTGCTAAGTGCTGAACAAGTTTTTAACTAATCAAAATATCCACAGGTGTACTGCCGGTCTACAGTGTCCAACAGGCACAATATTTCGGCGATCAAACATGTCGCCATCATCAGGTGAACTGACGGACTGAGCTCCTGTGAACGCGCCGGCACGGAGATCCGTACGCTATGGCTGCTCAGGGGGAACTGGGTTCGGTCGCGGCGGCGGCCGATTTAAATACCCTCCGCCCGCGGCGCGCTTCCTCCGCCGTCCGCACCCCGCGCCAGGGTAGCGCGGTGGAACAGATTGCGACGGCGTCTGAGATGACGTCGGTGTGATGGCTCTGTCCGCCGTGGTCGTCACAACTATGCGTTTGCTCGATTTACTCTTGATTAACCCAGTCGCTGGTTCCCAAGCCTTGCTAAGATTATAGCCACAGTCACGGTTTATGAGGTCGTCATTGGTGCGAATTTCGATGGCCTCTCTAACAACGCTGTCCCAGTATCTCGACGTCTGTACCAGAACCCTCGTGCGGTCATACTCCATAGCGTGATTTTCCGACAAACAATGTTCAGCGACCGCCGACTTGCTCGGATACATCAGTCGAGTGTGCCTCTGGTGTTCACGGCATCGATCCTCGACGGTACGCATCGTCTGACCAATATACGACTTGCCACATTGACACGGAATCTGGTACACGCCGGCCTTCCTCAAACCGAGGTCATCTTTGGCGCTCCCCACCAGTGCACGAGTTTTATTCGGAGGACAAAACACAGTTCCGACCCGGTGTTTCTTCAGAATACAAGCGATTTTCCCCGAGAGTGCGCCTGTGTATGGAATAAATGCAGTGCCTACCTCCTCCCTCGTGACTTCATCCATCTCAATAGGTTGTGATGCAGTGGTTGGGCGGAGAGCACGTTGGATCTGCCACTCTGAGTACCCATTTTTTCGAAATACAGTTCTCAGATTTTCCAATTCCTGGGGTAGACTCTCTGTGTCAGAGATAGTGCGCGCCCTATGTACTAGAGTTTTAAGTACCCCATTCCTCTGTGAAGGGTGGTGGCAGCTGTCTGTGTGCAAATACAGATCAGTGTGTGTTGTCTTTCGATACACCCCATGACCTAGGGTGCCGTCAGCCCTTCTCCTGATCAAGATGTCAAGGAAAGACGTTCACAGGAGCTCAGTCCGTCAGTTCACCTGATGATGGCGACATATTTGATCTCCGAAATATTGTGCCCGTTGGACACTATAGACCGGCAGTACACCCGTGGATATTTTGATTATCAAATATGCCGGGAGAAACTCAAGAATCACAATTTTTTAACTGTTTACATGACTCCTTTGCAAAAATGTATTATATGTTCTTAGAGTCTATTCTACCAAAATTTACAACTTTCAACGAGTATTTCCAGTCTAGAGCAATAGTAATTGTTGACCTTCATGACAAGATTAGAGCTCTCTATACAGAAATACTTCTGTATTTCATGAAACGCACTTATGTCATGGGAAAAAAAATCTCAGTGATGTTAACCCAAAAAATGCAGCTCATTATCTGGAAGATTCACAATTGTATTTGGGTGTGAAAATTCTGAAGAACGTTGGCACATCAGAGATAAAGAATCACCCACATCTTGTCAAGGATTTTTATCATCGATGCAGGAACTTTCTTGTGGTGAGTACACCTCGTTTGACTGAAATCATATATAATTTGTGTTTTATTGTTTTCTATAAATCTGTGTGTTTATGTGTTGCATACCTAAAGAGAGTTATTAATTCTCAAATATTACAGACAGCTTCGTGCCAGATCAAATTACGGTATGATATGGAAGATAAAGTGCAGTCCAAACTAGCGGCACTCAAACCTACAAATGCCCTGTCACAAAGTTTCCGAGATACACCTTCTGTTGCCACGTATAATTCCTCCCTCAGATCTCGATTTAGCTCAAACTACAGATGACCAGAGGAGGCGTCTCCCTCTGGTTTTGGCTTGTCTCCCTGACTCACAACAAAAGGAACTATCACCGGATAAAATGTGGAATATATTAAATAACGAATCTGAAGAATTTAAGGAAGTGAGCGTTTTCGCTCTCTCAATTTTGAGTTTACCTCATTCAAATGCAGACTGCGAAAGAGTTTTTTTCTAAGGTATGTAAAGCAATGAAGCTAATAACTAGTTAATAATATGATTTCATACTTGTCAGGTTATTGAAGTTTCATGTTCAACTTCAGGTAAACCTCATGAAAACCAAAATTAGGAACAGACTCCAAACCAGTACACTGAATGGAGCACTTCTTGTCTCTGAATGCATTAAAGAACGACCAGGAAACAGCGGAACATGTGTAACTTTTGAGCCAACACACGAAATGTACGAGAAAATGACGTCGGACACTCTTTATAAAACGAAACAGGAAGAAGAAGACGTAGACATCGAATTTGTTTCATAATTAAAAATTCTTGTTCATAGTTTTGTTCATTTGCAAATACGGTTTTTTAAAGCTGTATATATAATAAAAAATTTCAAAACGTACGAGAATTTTTACTAAAATACGAGAATTTCATGAGTTTGGTACGAGAAACGCGCTGTCTGGATATCACAACCCTGGTACCTACTTACCTGCTTGGTATACTTCATTCTAGAAACTCACCACCGTAATTCCGGCTAATCCGAACAAACCGGTAATCCTAACAAGTTCCGGTCCCAGTTACTTCGGATTAACGAGACTCTACTGTACAGCTTACAATAATGTTAATAGTACCAGCAATGCGCTGTTACAGCAATTGCTGAAAACTATGAACTCGAAATTCAATACAGTTACTCAACAGCTTAGTAGCTTGAACACAAAATGTAGCGGTTTGTCAAAGGTCTTTCAGAATTCAAAACAGAACAAAAAGAGGTGTTGGAAGATTTCCAGAACAGTGTCACACAAAAATTGAATGATCTGACAGAAAATTTACACACAGAGATATCTGAAAATTTAAAAGAATTGATTGTTGTTTTTGGGCAAGGAGACCAGACAGCAAGGTCATCGGTCTCATCGGATTAGGGAAGGACGGGGAAGGAAGTCGGCCGTGCCCTTTGAAAAGAACCATCCCGGCATTTGCCTGGAGCGATTTAGGGAAATCACGGAAAACCTAAATCAGGATGGCCGGACGTTGGATTGAACCGTCGTCCTCCCGAATGCCAGTCCAGTGTCTAACCACTGCGTCACTTCGCTCGGTAAAAAGAATTGAACTAAATAATTAAATAGGAGGTAATTTCTGACGTTAACGGAAGTATTGATGTTTCGAACGAAAAGTTGGGTTCAGTTAGTGACAATGAAGAACACGTAGCAAGTGAGTTAAAGAAAATCACGGACACGAATAGTATAAGAGCAAATTGAAACCAAATGTGTAATACAATAAAGAAAGTGAACACAACTGTCAACAAGTGATATAGGTACAATGAAGTAGAGGCAGTAGAGGAGCTAACATTAAAAGTAGAAAGCTTGGAATTAGAGTCTGAATGTGCCAAAAGAGAAAGAACTCAGATAAGGAAAAATTTAGACGGTGTAGCCAAAAGAGCAGAAGCAGATACCTTAGATCATAGTAATACATTAGCGCAGAAGGCAGTATCTAAATGCAAACTGTATGTAGACGTGGTAGAAAAGGTCATGAAGGAAAGGGAAACTGAATCATCAAATGAAGTAGGTCAGGTTGCTAACATTCGGCTACCTGTTCCAAGACGGATGTGCGTAATAGTTACCCACATCTTGTCTCAAGCCCGATAGTGAGCGCAAGTGGAGATCATAAAATTCGTAATTTACACTCCTGGAAATTGAAATAAGAACACCGTGAATTCATTGTCCCAGGAAGGGGAAACTTTATTGACACATTCCTGGGGTCAGATACGTCACATGATCACACTGACAGAACCACAGGCACATAGACACAGGCAACAGAGCATGCATAATGTCGGCACTAGTACAGTGTATATCCACCTTTCGCAGCAATGCAGGCTACTATTCTCCCATGGAGACGATCGTAGAGATGCTGGATGTAGTACTGTGGAACGGCTTGCCATGCCATTTCCACCTGGGGCCTCAGTTGGACCAGCGTTCGTGCTGGACGTGCAGACCGCGTGAGACGACGCTTCATCCAGTCCCAAACATGCTCAATGGGGGACAGATCCGGAGATCTTGCTGGCCAGGGTAGTTGACTTACACCTTCTAGAGCACGTTGGGTGGCACGGGATACATGTGGACGTGCATTGTCCTGTTGGAACAACAAGTTCCCTTGCCGGTCTAGGAATGGTAGAACGGTGGTTTCGATGACGGTTTGGATGTACCGTGCACTATTCAGCGTCCCCTCGACGATCACCAGAGGTGTACGGCCAGTGTAGGAGATCGCTCCCCACACCATGATGCCGGGTGTTGGCCCTGTGTGCCTCGGTCGTATGCAGTCCTGATTGTGGCGCTCACCTGCACGGCGCCAAACACGCATACGACCACCATTGGCACCAAGGCAGAAGCGACTCTCATCGCTGAAGACGACACGTCTCCATTCGTCTCTCCATTCACGCCTGTCGCGACACAACTGGAGGCGGGCTGCACGATGTTGGGGCGTGAGCGGAAGACGGCCTAACGGTGTGCGGGACCGTAGTCCAGCTTCATGGAGACGGTTGCGAATGGTCCTCGCCAATACCCCAGGAGCAACAGTGTCCCTAATTTGCTGGGAAGTGGCGGTGCGGTCCCCTACGGCACTGCGTAGGATCCTACGGTCTTGGCGTGCATCCGTGCGTCGCTGCTGTCCGGTCCCAGGTCGACGGGCACGTGCACCTTCCGCCGACCACTGGCGACATCATCGATGTACTGTGGAGACCTCACGCACCACGTGTTGAGCAATTCGGCGGTACGTCCACCCGGCCTCCCGCATGCCCACTATACGCCCTCGCTCAAAGTCCGTCAACTGCACATACGGTTCACGTCCACGCTGTCGCGGCATGCTACCAGTGTTAAAGACTGCGATGGAGCTCCGTATGCCACGGCAAACTGGCTGACACTGACGGCGGCGGTGCACAAATGCTGCGCAGCTAGCGCCAATCCTGGTGTGTCCGCTGTGCCGTGCGTGTGATCATTGCTTGTACAGCCCTCTCGCAGTGTCCGGAGCAAGTATGGTGGGTCTGACACACCGGTGTCAATGTGTTCTTTTTTCCATTTCCAGGAGTGTACATACAGCAGTACCTATAACACATGCACAATTGCGACACGGCGCTCCGCATACTTGTAACGACACACCGATGTCAGATAATGCCACATGTTTTAACATCCATCTTCGCTGATGAACAGTTGCTTGGATATAGGCTGTTTCCCACGTATTCGAAAGATGGAAAACAGATCAACACGGTAGTTTTTATCAGTGTGTTCCGGAACGTATTTCCGCTTAACTGGAAAAAGGCTCAAAAGATAAGATTTGTTGTTGGTTACACCCTATGTGACGTTTTTCTTTGGGCCACTGAAATGGCAGAACGTTGTCACAGTTATGAGCAATTTGAACGTGCTTTCATAGACAAGTACTGGTCGATGGCCGTTCAAGAAAGATTAAGACGTTAAGTCTTTCACCCGGCTCCATTTAATAGCAAGCATTGAAGCTTGTGGGGCTATTTCGAACAGTATTTAAATAAGACCAGATACTAGACCAATACCATATCACAGGTGGAGGTATTGAAGATATTAAGGGAAAAATTAGTAACCATATCAGAACACGACATTGAGTACTTTTTGTTAGTTTTGGATTCCATTGACCTGATTTATGAAGAGGCGCCATGGCAACATAAGCAGCAGATAAACAAACATCTCGACCCGTCTCTGGAAACCAGCCTGTAAATAATAATGTTGCTATAGGACAAGCATGGCAACCATTTCCGACACAGTACATACAAGGAGGAATTGAATATGCTAATGAAAATGGGAAAAACAAAAGATTTAAGCGAGGTTATCAGAACAACAGGAACAATAAGAACGGACAAGCGAGCTACCATGTCGGTACTTGTACGAAGAGCAGGTACAGGCAGTTACAAAGCCAACGATAATCGATATGGAAGAACACTTAATTCTAAACACAGGTGCAACGACTAACTTAATATCAACTGAATTTTTCCAATAGTTAAAAAAAAAGAGATAAATTTCCAAGTTTCCAGTGCAAAATTGTGGAATACAGACGGCCACTGGAAACAAATCAAAGGTAGTGAAGTTACAAGAACTTATTCCATTGAAAATACGACACCTTACTGTCAAATGTAATTTCATCATCATTGACAAATTAATAGTAAATCTTTTGATTGGGATGGACACATTTAGAACTTATAAGACGCAAATGGACATAGGAAGTAGTCAACGCTACTTCAGTGTAAAGGAACAGGTATTTTCTGTCGACTTAATAAAAACATCAGACAAGACGGTCAAGCAGAAGGAGGAATCTGATGTGACAGTTCAGTTTGTATTTCCTACTGTATTATTTGTAAACACTCATTATAAAAAACAAGTGTCAGAATCAGATGTAAACTGTGAAATTGTAGAGCAAAAGGTGAGTCCAGCACCTTAAATGAACAGGAGCAACAGGAACTTAACAGATCTGTTATTGCAATATGCACATGCATTTAGAAAACAACCCGGAGTTATCAAGAATTATCGGTACAAAATGGATATTTATCCACATGAAACTTTTTGTGTATCATGATATTCCATTCCTGGGACGAAAAAAGTGGCAATTGTTAATGAAAATATGCTTAGTTACACCGCTATGGAGAACATATTCTGTCTGTGCACGGACGCCTTCTCTCAGGGTCTGGGGCACGTCTGTTCCAGATGAGAGAGGAAATTACTGAACGCGGTGAACATAATAGAATACTAGCGTTAAGGAAGCACGTTTAGATATAAGAGATTTTACTTGCCTTTTGATATAGAAAGTAGCAGGTAAGTGAAACTGAGAGGGGTATTAAACGATACAGTGCTTCGCTTGACACGAAGAGCGGCGAAGCAGAGCAGAACTTGCGACACACACTGTGACGTACAGTAATCGCAACGGCGAGCTACGTCAGCAAGCGAGGTGACAGCAACGACTCGCGCGCATGTGTATGTAAACACGGCCGCAGGACGTTTAATTATTAGACAGCTTACATTATAAACGACTCCCAGCTAACGCAGCTCGCCCACACAGATATTTATAAGAATTATATACATATAGGAAGAAAGAAGGAATACTTACTTTACCTTACTTTACATGTGGCAAGGCCTTATCGACCATACGCTTGCTCTGTGAGCCTGTTCCGCTTCTGTCTGTCCAGTGCGCTGTTTGTCCAGTTGCTATTGCTGTGCATCCTAGTTGTGTCCTCCCGAATGTTATCCCGCCATCTGATTCTGGGCCTTCCTCTTCCTCTCGTTCCATCTATTGTTCTGCTGAACGCCATTCCAGGTAGTTACTCTCTGTCATTCTTGCTATATGGCCCGCCCAGTTCAACCTTCTTCTCTTGAGCACTTCGACGATGTTACGGTGTTTGTACAGCCCTCTTATTTCTTAATTTCTTCTTATTCTCCATTCCATGTTAGTTTCATCGTATACAGGTCCAAAAATTTTCCTTAGTAGAATGAAGGAATAACTATATTATAAATATAAACTTAAGGTGGACTGCATGTAATATATATACAGGGTGTACCAAAAAAGGATGACGCAAACTTACACAGTTGAATGTACACAATAATAGAAGCACAAATGTCAAGTAAGCATGGGTTCTGAAACGGATACTTAAAGAGCTATGAGATATTCTTGATCTTCAATATTGTCAAACAAATCTCTTCTACTGCAAGCTCTTTGCTTTCCATATTTTTGGGAGTGGTAGTATGGACCAAAACAAGAAAAAAAGTCCAGTAAACATGTGCTCTAAAACGCATACCTTGAAAGTTATGAGCACTTGTTCATTAGAAGAGTTGTGTTCCAAAGTACCGAAGATAAACAGGTGCTCATAGTTGTTAGGGTATGCATTTTAGAGCACATGCTTACTGGACATTTTTTTCTTGTTTTGGTCCATACTAATTCTTCCCAAAATATGGAAATCACAGAATTGCAGTAGAAGAGATTTGTTTCACAATATTGAAAATCAAGAGTATCTCATAGCTCTTAAGGTATGCGTTTTAGAGCCCATGTTTACTTGACATTTGTGCTTTCAGCCGTGTAAGTTTGCGCCATCCTTTTTGATACACCCTGTATATTCAATGTTGAACTAAGGAAATGTACAAGAGACTACGAGTAACATCTACATAACGTTAACCTACTATATACAAATATGCACAGGCGTTTACAGAAAGGGAACTACAGGACGTATAACATACATTTAAGGATATGTACGATGACAGCTAAGATGGAAGCAGGATACAGAGATGAGGAGCACAAGTATCTCACGCTTTATAGAATTTTGTAGATACTTTTCTTTACAGGGTAAAGGTAAGTGAAGCTGATGATGTACTGGGCCGTACAGGCGAATAAAATGGCTGCATACTGAAGTAAAGAAATGACTGAATCAATGGCCACTGAGCTACTACACATTTAGTTTTAAGTTTTTTCTTTTCGGCGACCAGGCATCGATACGGCGTAAAAGAGGAAATGATAAGCTTCGAGACTACCATACAAGTTTAACGGATGATGATTAGAGGTCCCATACTCCGAGGAGCATAGGGAACGATGCAGGAGACCCATACCGCCGACTAGGCAGTGGCCTAGAGAAGGTGATTTGCCATTGCCTTCCTCCGACCGTAATGGGAATGAATGATGATGAATACGACACAACACCCAGTCATCTCGAGGCAGGGAAAATCCCTGACCCCGCCAGGAATCGAGCCCGGGACCCCGTGCATGGGAAGAGAGAACGCTACCGCAAGATCACGAGATGCGGAATGTTTAACGGGGCGCACCTCAATCAAAAAAAATTTGTTGTAAGAAAACAGCACATGCAGTAGCAGTCCGGTAAGTGGCGTTAATGATACAGGTTTGATGCTACCGAACAAGAAAGGGCCGACCTACACACAGGGTACAGTCCCTGCTTTAGAAACTACCAACACCCATTTTCCTCTTTACAGTACGTGTATATGGATATGTACGTGATCATTATAAACAGGATTATTATTTCTACACGTCGAATGACAACAAAGTTTGTGGCAATTAAACACATGTCATGATTACTTACGTTACACGTCGTCTGAAGTAAACAATGTCTATTTCATGTAGTAGGAACATAACAAGAATCTACCGTGAACAATGCTGATTGAGAGTCTTTTTGTAACACAATATATGAGTTACACGTCCTTTCCTTAGTAATCCGATGGGCCTGAAGTCAAATAGATTCCTTCCTTCATTCCTAGAGGCGATGCTAGATGTAGTTGGATAAGCAGCGCGTAGTGTATTTGAAGTAGATGCCGATGCTTTTCCACCTGCTCCATAAATAAATAACAAGCTCCCGCGAATAATGTGAAAGGAATTATGTACAGGGTGCGTTCCGAAAGTAATGCAATTATTTTTTTTAAGTAATTTATTGAACAGATTTGCACAAACACTTAAAATTCTTCAAAGTACTGTCCTTGGGCCTCTACACATTTTTTTCCAGCGACTCTGCCATGACCGGTACGCGCCCTGGAAGGCGTCTTCTGGGACCTCTCGCAAGGTCTTCGTCACGGCGGATTGGATCTCGTCTATGGACGAAAAACGGGTTCCTTTCAGGGCTGACTTAATCCTAGGAAACAAAAAGAAGTCAGCTGGGGCGAGGTCAGGACTATAGGGGGGGGGGGGGGGGGGGGCAGCGTTGGCACCTGGTGTTTGGCCAGGAACTCGCGGACTCGTAGCGCGTTGTGGCAAGGCGCGTTGTCGTGATGGAGTTGCCAGGTAGCGGAGATGTCCTTTCTCGTCCTGACGACAATTTTGCGGAGTCTTTCCAGCACATCCACGTAGTAGGCAGCGTTAACTGTCTGTCCTTGAGGAACAAACTCCTTATGGACCACTCCTTTGCTGTCGAAAAAGACAATGAGCATTGTTTTCACTTTTGATTTGCTCATTCTTGCCTTTTTGGGCTTGGGGGACTGATCAGTGTGCCACTCAGAGCTTTGGCGTTTTGTTTCTGGGTCGTATTCAAAAACCCAGGTTTCATCACCAGTGATGACGTTGTCCAAATAATCAGGTTCAATTTCAACACGTTGCAAAAGTTCACTTGAAATTTCCGCTCGGTTGGTCTTTCCGTGAAACGGTCGGCGCGCAGAGGTTTACAATAACAGACGTCCTGCCGCTTCCACAGCTCGGAGAGCACTGAAACCGGTTTCGCGGCAAAGCTTAGCGTCCCCCCCACCTACTCCATGTGGCCCGCTCCCACTCCGACTACTAGGAGCGGCGCGGGAAATTCAATTGCATTACTTTCGAAACGTACCCTGTATAATGTTTCTTATTTCCTGATTTGTGATATCCAAACAAACTGATATGAATTTGGCCACCTATGGACCGCTTACAACTTAAAACTTATGGTGTTTCTTTTTCTTCGTTTCTTCGCAGTACTTCTTCATTTTCTCTCCAACTGCTCGTCTCTGTTCATCCGTCCACACCCTCTTTGGTCGAGGTTTTGGCTCATCTTCTTCATAGTTTGCGTTTTTTATCGGTAGCCTGAAGTGATTCCTGTCACGTATTATTTCTTCTGTAACACCTATTTTGTTGGCATCTTTCTTTACTGCTTCTATCCATCCTACCGTTTTTCAGCTTACTAACGTAACTAAAAAATTTTCTTAGTAATCCGTGTTTCTTCCATTCTTTTTAAATGTCCATAAAATTTTAGCCGTCGTTCCTCATTGTATCTTTTCTGTATTTTTGTATAAATCTTCATTTCTCCTTTTAATCCACCTGTTTTACATAGTTTTTCTCAGGACCTAGAATATTTCTTAATATTTTTCTCGCTCTTTTTTCTAGGTCTCTTAATTCGCATTTCTTATTCAGTGTTAGGCACTCTGAGCCATATGTTGCTTGTGTCCTAATAACTGAATTATAAAGTCTAATCTTCGCCCGTATGGATATTGATTTCTTATTGTGATTGTTTTGTGTTAATTTATATGCAAATTATAACTTTTTTATTCTTGCTTTATCTGTTGTATTATCCAGTCCATTGGCTTGGATCCACTCCCCCAGGTATTTGAATTTATCAATTATTTTAATTTTTCCATACTTTGTTTTCATTAATTTTTCTGTATTATGCTTGTGTTCTATATACTCGGTTTTTTCATAGGATATTTTTAGCCCAGTCTTTTCAGCAATCTCGTGTAACAGATCAAGTATAACTATTGCGTGTGTTCGGTTTTCAGTTATCGATGCAGATGTGCAGAGCCTACACATTTCATTTCAAATTTGTTCTTTCCTTGGCCCATGCTTATACCCCTTGTGCCTCTGTTTTTTTACTGTGCTTTTCCATGTTATTAGTATTTTATCTAAAACAAAGTTAAAGAGAATTGGGGACAGGCCATCTTCTTGTAGAACTCCTGTTTATATATGTATATAAGGATGATCGATGTAATTGAGGTTAGGCATATTTATTCTATAACATTAATTTAAGTGAATCTATTACTTACAAACTAAATTGATACGACTGTTCATGAAAATAATCAAAATGAAATTCAATATGAATTATGTGTGAGTGGAATTTCAGTAATAATATGTAACATAATTATGAATATATTAAAATTGCAACTACGTAAATAACAATTTCTTTAAATAGTAACAGCATACGAAAGCAGACGTTGCATTGTATTTTTCTTACGTTTCGAGGAAGACTGTTCATGGCACCAATTTAGTTTCAACAAGAATTCTTGCTTTAATTCTAGTACTGTAAGTAATAATTATCTCTCATTACGTGAATTACTCTTACTCTTTGTGTTAGCTGTTGGGCTTCCTCCCAGCAAAGTTATCGAAAATCAACCACCAGAACTAACACAGATAGCAAACACATTCGTACAAACAGCAGACACAATCTGTAAGCTTTAAGATCATCAAAGAAGTACAAGTATATTAAGATTTTTTAAAAAAATGTCGTGTGACGAGGGCCTGCCGTCGGGTAGACCGTTCGCCCGGTGCAAGTCTTTCGATTTGACGCCACTTTTTTTTTTTTTTTTTAAATCTCATAGTGTTCTGCATTGTACGTTGACTTTGTTCGTGGCGGACGTCCTATGACACTCATTCTGGTTGTTCGTTGATCCGTTCACTCAGTTTTTTTTTTTTATTGCAGTGTATAGCTAAACCCTCTGACCGAACACGCTGAGCTACCGTGCCGGCTCACTTGGGCGACTTGCGCGTCTATGGGGATGAAATGATGACTGGGACAACACAACACCCCGTCCCTGAGCGGAGAAAATCTCCGACCCAGCCGGCAATCGAACCCGGGCCCTGAGGATTGACATTCCGTCGCGCTGACCACTCAGTTACCGGGAGCGGACTATATTAAGATGTTATTGTTGCTTCGCGTTTTTATGGTGTCATTATAATTCAAGAGTTTTTATGACAAAAAACGTCAGATGATGGGAACATAGTTTTCTGTTATTATTTTGTGCAGAATATAGTTATAGGAATTATTTGCAGACGGGCTTGGAGAGGGGAAGAGGGAATGATGATAGAAGAGGGAAAGATTACAGCTTCCTTCCCCCAGCTAACGCTACCAGTAAGACTGACCATGGGGTGCCTAACGCTTCTAGCAGTGCCGCACCACTACAGCATACAGGTGGAGAGTCATTACAGGATTGATCCATTTGAGGGAGGGATATTTTTCTCCAGGCATGAAGAGATCATCCTAGTCACCCATCAGTTGAAGTAAAAATTAATTTATAATGCATGGGAAACGAGAAACGAGATATGGGAATCAGAAGAAGTGTTATCAGAACTTCACCTCGAGGGGAGTATCAGGTAAGCAACAGGGAAAGTACCAAATACTCTACCTGTCCTACGAATGTCTCTGTGCTGAGCCAAGCACACTCCACCATCCAGGACCAACCTGTGCCACTGGGCGCTAGCGCAGCAATATTGCGCTTCTACTGCTGTACTGACTGTAATGGATAAATGGGCTATTGTTTTTACACAGCTTCTATGACTTTCCAACGGCTGTCCACTATGCGTCAAGTATTTGCTGTCGTGGTAACCATCCTGCATCATCATTGCTAACTTCAGTGAGATCACTAAACAAACACTCAGGCTATCCTGAATGTTTTGCAGTAGAACCAGCGTATATATTCATAAGGTTACTAACCTTGGTGCCTTGTTTCTGAAGGATTGTTGTTACAGCTTTTGTTTAAACTGAGTCAACATCTTTTTTAAAACCTATTAATTATGGAGAACATAGTAGTTCATCATTGCTCCATTCCATAATTTCATTAATGGTATTCAAATGCCACCTTGTTCTCAGAGGCGTAGATATTGGGGAGGGGGTGGGGAGAACGAGGGGCTCCAAACATGCCTCCCCCCTTCAACAGCTTGACTGTTTCTTTCTTTAAAAAAGAGTTAAAAGTCTCTCACGTTAAAATATGGTAATTGTTGCTATAAAGAATATGATATTAAATTTTACCTGTTGACCACTTACAAGGACAGCCTGCAAAGTTTGGCTGCAGAGGGACGTGGCAAAATATATATATATATATATATATATCCACACTGGCCGCGCCGCTTAGCAACGAACAACTTCCGCGCTGTGTCGGTACATCAAAGAAAATGGTTCGTCCGCGACTCGGTTTGGACGGCATTCCAACGTTCCTGAAGCGCGCGCGTGCGTACTGGAACATTGCCGCGCAGCTACTAGTACTATGCTCCATTCAGTTCTGCGCTTCTCTACGCCGGCAGCAGTAGTAAAAATAAGTCGACCCGACGTGTACCAATAACAAGTACGGGGCCGAAGATCAACTTATAAATCGACCATTTAAGCCGCGTTCATACCGGACGCGCTGCGCTGCACAGCGGCTTAAATTTTCGATCTTCGGCCCCTACTAGCTATCGATACACTTTGTGTCGACTTCTAATGTTTACGACTGCTGGCAGTTTCAGTGATCTAACAGCTGCGGCTTTATAGTAACGCGGCGCGCCCATGTTGTGTGTCACGTGAAAAATAGGTAGTGTAACGAGTGTGTTTGAACATGAATAACTCTATGTTTTCACACAACCTGGTTACTTCCGTGTGTAATTTATACCACAGCTGCTGATTATCTGCACGCACGCATGCTCGAGGTTGCGTCATTTTTTAGCAAACAAAGTCTCTTGCCAAAGCTGCTGACCGAGCGGGGTGGCGCATAGGTTAGCACACTGGACTCGCAGTTCGGAAGACGACAGTTCAAATCCGAGTCCGACCATCCAGATTTAGGTTTTACGTGATTTCTCTAAATCGCTCCAGGCAAATGCCGGGATGGTTCGTTTCAAAGGGCTTTGGCGATTTGCTTCCTCATCCTTCCCCCAATCTGAGCTTGTGCTCCGTCTCTAACGACCTCGATGTCGACGGGACGTTAAATCCAATCTTCCTTCCTCCCTTCGACGTGGCGACAAAGTTCCCCTTCCTGCTTTCTAGCCCCTCACACTCCACTGAGGTCTAAACTTCGCGGCAGTGAGGAAGAAGTTAATCATCTTTGGCTGGCACACAAGGTATTAAAGAACTACGAAACCGTTACAGCATTTGACGACCTCTGGAAACACTTGACCAACAAATATTCAAACTCTTTTAGCATAAAGACATAAAAGTGTATAGCTCCTAAAAGATTTTATAACAGAGGGTTTTTAAGAATGCGAGAAAAATGAATTTTTGCATTATAATGTACACTACCGGCCATTAAAATTGCTACACCAAGAAGAAATGCAGATAATAAACGGGTATTCATTGGACAAAAATATTATACTAGAACTGACATGTGATTGCATTTCACGCAGTTTGGGTGCATAGATCCTACGAAATCAGTACCCAGAACAACCACCTCTGGCCGTAATAGCGGCCTTGATACGCCTGGGCATTCAGTCAAACAGAGCTTGGATGGCGTGTACAGGTACAGCTGCCCATGCAGCTTCAACACGATACCACAGTTCATCAAGAGTAGTGACTGGCGTATTGTGACGAGCCAGCTGCTCGGCCACCATTGACCAGTTGGTGAGAGATCTGGAGAACGTGCTGGTCAGGGCAGCAGTCGAACATTATTTGTATCAGAAAGGCCGGACAGGACCTGCAACAAGCGGTCGTGCATTATCCTGCTGAAATGCAGGGTTTCGCAGGGGTCAGTGCGAACAAGAGGTGACCGAGACGTGTAACCAATGGCACCCCATACCATCACGCCGGGTGATACGCCAGTATGGTGATGACGAATACACGCTTCCAATGTGCGTTCACCGAGATGTCCCCAAACACAGATGCGACCATCATGTTGCTGTAAACACAACCTGGATTCATTCGAAAAAAAATTACGTTTTGCCATTCGTGCACCCAGATTCGTCGTTGAGTACACCATCGCAGGCGCTCTTGTCTGTGATGCAGCGTCAAGGGTAACCGCAGCCGTGGTGTCCGAGCTGATAGTCCTTGCTGCTGCTAACGTCGCCGAACTGTTCGTGCAGGTGGCTGTTGTCTTTCAAACGTCCGCATCTGTTGACTCAGGGATCGAGACGTGGCTGCACGATCCGTTACAGCCATGCGGATAAGATGCCTGTCATGTCGACTGCTAGTGATACGAGGCCATTGGGATCCAGCACGGCGTCCCGTATTACCCTCCTGAACCCACCGATTCCATATTCTGCTAATACTCATTGGATCTCGACCAACGCGAGCAGCAATGACGTGATACGATAAACCACAATAGGCTACCATACGACCTTCATCAAAGTCGGAAACGTGATGGTACGCATTCCTCCTTCTTACACGAGGCATCACAACAACGTTTCACCAGGCAACGCCGGTCAACTGCTGTTTGTGTATGAGATCTCGGTTGGAAACTTTCGTCATGTCAGCACGTTGTAGGTGTCGCCACCGGCGCCAACCTTGTGTGAATGCTCTGAAAAGCTAATCATATGTATATCACAGTATCTTCTTCCTGTCGGTTACATTTCGCCTCTTCAGCAATTCATCTTCGTGGCGTAGCAATTTCAGTGGCCAGTAGTGTAGTAGCTACACTGTAAGACAAAAGAATGCACCATGAACGAATTGTCTGAATGGGACGCAAATCGGTAAGTGTGTAGTGCGGGTCCAACTGCTTCTTAAATCGTCAAAATCCCGAACCGGTTGGATAGCTCCAAATGTTTTCAGTTAAGGAGAGATTCGGTGACCTTGCTGGCCGAGGTAGGGTTAGTAGGACCCCTTTCGTTGTTATCCGCGGTACGCTTACAGCACAGCGGTATCTCGACAATATTTTACGCCCCGTTTCGTTGCCTTTCATGGCAAGCCATCCTGAGCTTACTCGTACATTTCAGAAAGATAATGTCCGCCCGCACACTGCGAGAGTTTCTCCTGCTTGTCTTCGTGCTTACCAAACCCTTCCTGGTACGTCATTTTTTTTGTGCCGGAGTGTACCTTAATTTATTTAGATCATTGACTTAAGTTCAGTTGAAATGGCTGTAACGGATACTTATTTTTTGTGGGTCTGAGACTGGCTGTATGAGTGGTGACCAAAAGGCGTTTTAAATTTTTTAAAAAAAGCACCAACTTCTATCGATACCTATACAGGCTGTTGTTGTTGTGGTCTTCAGTCCTGAGACTGGTTTGATGCAGCTCTCCATGCTACTCTATCCTGTGCAAGCTTCTTCATCTCCCAGTACCTACTGCAACCTACATCCTTCTGAATCTGCTTCGTGTATTCATCTCTTGGTCTCCCTCTATGAATTTTACCCTCCACACGGCCCTCTAATACTAAATTGGTCATCCCTTGATGCCTCAGAACATGTCCTACCAACCGATCTCTTCTTCTGGCCAAGTTGTGCCACAAACTTCTCTTCTCCCCAATCCTATTCAATTGTGTTACTTTAATTGTGCGAACCTTACATAATAACAAATGAAACTTTTGTATCATCCATCTTATATTAAGATTAGGAGGTTATCATTTAAATTAACCGTAAACAGTTTTTTAGTGGTCTTTTAAATGCTTCAAAAATAAGGGTGATGATCGAGAAGACAGACCCGTTGCAGAAAACAAGCACTTCAAGAGCGTAAATTTGACTTCATAAACCAAAACTGTGTTTGAGAGAAGTTATGGAAGTACATGAAGACACTAGATAAGAGCTGGAAATTCCGATGCTACAAAACTTTCAGGACTGGTTTTGAGAGAGCAACTGAAATTTGTCAT